>NW_014040534.1:141940-144881 GCF_001186125.1 Sphaeroforma arctica JP610
ATAGACACACACACACACACACACACACACACACACACATATATATATATATATAATGTATATATATATAGCTGTATATTTATCTTTGTATCTATCATTCATGCTATATATTTGTTATTATTTTCACTCGCATCAGTATAAGATACACAACTCAAATGGTACTTTCCAAGAAACATACTTTTCATTTTATATCATTTCTTAATTTCAGCTTACTAGACTTGAGGGCCGATAAAGAATTGTCACCTGAAGATTTGACTGAATTTGATGCTGTAGTCTTTGGTGGAATTCTGGGCGATCACCCGCCTCGCGATCGTACTGGATGTCTGAGAACGTATGTATTTTATCAGCCGTACTTTATGTAACAATACAGACAATGGAAGTATGCCGATACTGTAGCCGCTATTCTCGTGCTTGCGTGGTGTGCGTGGCGTCGTGCTCACATCTACGTTTCTCTCGAAGGAATCCATATGCTCGCGCATCCGTTGTGGTTTGTTCATTTTTTGCGAGTCTAGATGTAGGTCCGTATTGCTAATCATTCTCGCATTTTCGCAATATTACATTGAACATAGACGGAACGTATACATGGTGGTTGTGTAGTGCTAATAAAAACTTGTAGCTCAAATTATTTGGCTTTTTCTCCTTATACGAAATCCACAGACATGGATTCACCACCCGGGTGCTGGGCAATCGACAAATGTCGACAGACACAGCAGTGCTCGTCTGCAAAACCATATTGGAGGTAACTATACTTTGAACTGCTTTTTGATGGATGTCTAGCGATTATACGGAGTGTATTTTCTCTCAGACTATACACCTCCAAAAAACAACACACACGTATGCTTCTGATAGTCATATAGTGGGTACATATTTTACTGCGCCTGATTAGCACACATGTGGTTATATAGCTGATTGTGATTGAATATGGTTGTGTATCTAATGGATATTTATTGTGATATTGTTTAGTCTGAAGTGTGAGTGTATACTTATGCCTGCAAATGTATACAACGGTCATCTGTGCATTTGTAGCTTCAGACAGTATTTCGGCGCTCCATTCAAACAGATAAACGTGATTATATCCAGAGGATACATGCCTTTAGTTATGAATCCCGAGCATGATAGAGCAAACTTGCAACCACATATATGGCTGGATCAGTTGACAAATGACTCCCATTTCGACGTAGATTAACTGCTCGCTCAGTTCTCTATCCTCGGCGAAACCCTATCCTGTACTGGTGCAAATGTAGATTGAAGAGTTTTCTATCATGTTACTTATATAGTGGCTTCATATCCTAATATGTTTATTGCATATTGCGAGTGAATACCTGCTCTTCTGCTGCAAGTCTTTTAATGTCATTGATATATATAGCACCTAAGTCAACTGCATCTGCTCGTCTTGTGTGCTTTGTCAGGATGGCAAGAAACTATCTGAAATCGAGTTTATAGATGACATCGAGTTGAAGACGGGCGAGAAAGACTCGACACTGCTGCCTTATCGATACGTGGCAACAAGCGAGCACAAGCCATTGCTAGCCGATGGACTCATTGAGATACTTAGGGATGACGAAGAGAACTGTTTGTTCTAAAGCTATTTATTAAACTGTTAAAATTTACTGGGAAGTTGCGGTTCTATAGTTGCGAAGCCGGTCCATATATAGTTATAAGTCACTTGAAGGATGCTCTGGATGCGGGACGGTAGATATCCGTACCTATAGGGTCGTATTTAGAAATATGTGCCGGGAATGCGAGCCTAAACAGTTTTCTCATGAGATGGTAAAAGTCGCAGCAACTCAAATTGCGGGTGCTTTATGTTTTAAATAGACGTACTGTGATTTCTGACTCGAGCTGAATTTGAAGACACAGCACTCCCTGTCAAGAAATCTCATCTTGGGAGGGAAGGAGTCGAGGTCAGACATTGCTAATGTGGTGGTTGTGAGGTCAGACATTGCCATTGTGGTTGTAAGGTTGCCATTGTGATAACTTTATCTAGATCAGACATTGCCATTGTGGTTGTAAGGTTGCCATTGTGATAACTTTATCTAGATCAGACATTGCCATTGTGGTTTCTTTAAGGTCAGACATTGCTACTGTGGTGACTTGCACAGACGCGGCCATAAATTAAACAGACCTGGCATGAATACGCACCGAACTGTAGTGCATGACATTGTCTGCTGCTGACATCCTAAATTATACAAATCTAAACACTGTTCTATACAAATACAGGCGGATGCAAGCTATATTACAATAAGGTGCTGAAGCTATGTGATGATGTCCTACAGCACGAACTACAGTCCTGTTGCCAAACGACGTCTACAAAACCAGACAAGATCTTCGCACCGACATGTGTGCTTTAGGCTTTATTGTGTGCTGATGAACATGCCTATTAAAAACATACGTACATATAGACAAGACGCGTCATATTCACTATTCGGCGCCAGAAACGGTAGCTGAGGCAGGATCAATTGTTGTCGATTATTTTGGCTTGTTCTCTAGTAAGTCCCTGTTGAGTCCCTCCCGGCCTTCCGTTTCAGCCTGCAAGTTGTCTTGCGCAGCAATCGCCTTGAGCACCAGACGCTTCGACGATTCCTGCGTATATTTAACGATACAAACAGAAAGTGTTGAGTTTCGATATACCATGTTTAGTATGAGGCTGTAATTGATTTGATCCTTGCAGCGAGTCGGAGAGCTAGGGAAAAGGATACCGCCCAGCGGGCTTTTGATTGTCAAGTGGTACTAGCATCTTAAGCTAACAATATTAGCAAAAATAAAAATAAAATAAGCATATACATACATATACATATACATATACATACACACACACACACATATATATATATACATACATACATACATATACATACATACATACATACATATATATATATATATATTAATATATCTATATATATATGCAAATAATATATATATAAATATATATATATAA
>NW_014040534.1:146198-147919 GCF_001186125.1 Sphaeroforma arctica JP610
TATCTATCTATTCTTTTCCGTCTTGTATGCTATGTAGACGCGATTATGAGCAATGTGTATGCAGCTAAGTATGTGTACGGTTTCATTGCAACGTTACAGCATTCATGAAGTTTATCTACATTGGATATACGTGCGATCAATTATGGGTTCCTTGTGTTTGTACAAGCAAGTGTGCGATTTATCGGCGAGACTACTAATTTGAGTAGCGTTACAGGCAAATTCGTAAATATGAGACTATGTATAAGGCACGCACCGAGTAGATGTCGATATCAGTACCCCATGATGGAAATTATCTAATGTTTAACTGAGACTTATCGAATACTTACGCGGACATCTTAGGCTTTCGATTGAGAAGTAGTGTTGTCATCTCCCTCATAAGGCGTTTTCTCTCCTTTGCCGTGTAATTCTGATACCATTTTTGCAGACGGATTTTACCCACTCGGCTGAATAGCAGTAGAAACTGTATCATCTTCTATAGAGAGAGAGAGAAAGATGTATATATATATACTTACAGACCTAACACACGCCCTAAATCCGTAGCTTGGTGTGTGAACAGCTGCACAAGAAGTGGTGAATATATGAAGATATTGCAGTTCGGCGATATAATTTTTGTAAATACTCCAACATTCTCAGTGTTGATTTCAGATTTTTATATTGTTCTTTTATCTATAAATAGACGGGTTTGTTTATTTTCCGGGGGCCAATTGGGGACCATTAGGGGTGGTGAAGTCTGTGAAGATAATTGAGGAAATGCCATATTCCATAGTATCAGTGCTTTCACGACAAGAGAGGGAGAGACACCGAGTACGTAGTATCATAGGCTTGATCTCTCTACTAGAGAGGATTGCGGTAGTATGCATAGTTCTTTTTGGTAACTACGCATGTTTTTACAACCAAATAGATCGATATGTAATAAATGACGATGAGCTCCCGATAGGCCTAATTTATATGGCTGAATGAATATCAAGCAACTACGCTAGAATACCTATCTGAATGATAAAGCAATAAATTTCAAACATTTTGTAGGCAGTCGAGTTTAAAGTTTGGCATTCGGTTTTCAATACTAAAGTCGACGTCGAAAGGGCTAATAAACTTGTATCTGCACACTTCCAGACCATAAGTGTATGCGCACAAGGATATTGGAACAAGTTCAAAGAATTCAGGAACGAGACGCAAGTTGGTATATTACACTCTTTAATGACCGCGTATACGGGATACAATTTCGCTATTCACCAACTAACCTTAAACTGCAATTTAGTAGCCGTGTAATGATTCAATTCACATGCTATGCGAGGACTGCGCCCTCAAGCTATAACAGACACTGCGGGGTGGTTAACACGATACTGTAACCCACTATTTGGGGTGTACCATATCTCTATTCTGCAATACCGTAATATAATATTCGGTTGTGTTGCGAGGTGTCAACATAACGTAAAAACACTGCATATGTTTTACACGATGTTACAACCCTTCTAGGAGGTACCACATCACTATCTTGAAATAGTGCAGTACAATATCCGTATTATATATATGCATATTACACACACGTGACATATACACACGTGACACACACACACACACACACACATATATATATATATACATACATACATAAATATATAATATACATACATACAAATATATGTATACATATATGAATATACATATATATATATATACATACATACATGCACACGCACACACACACACACACATATATA
>NW_014040534.1:149720-152052 GCF_001186125.1 Sphaeroforma arctica JP610
TTCATACATACATACATACATACATACACACACACATACATACATACATACATACATACAACATACATACATACATACATACATACATACATATATATATATATATATATATATATATATATATATATATATATATATATATATATATATATATATATATATATATATATATATATTATATATATATATATATATATATATATATATATATATATACGTTTACATATATATGAGGCAACGTCACGCAACGTATCGTAGCTAGAATGACTATGCACTCTCCTCGCGCTCTTTTTGTCCCTGTGGCTTGTGGCCTCCGGAACTTCAGCTTGAATGGAATATGGTACTATGGGATTGATTAACTCGCATAGTGGATGAATACGCGCTTAGATAATAAAGTGCATCAACACATTGCAACCAGCTGTCCAGAATTTGTCCCCGTGTCAACTGTCATATGCGCAATCACCACATAAATAAATATTTCAATCTTTGCTACTCCTACGATTCGTCACAGGAATAAGAATGTTATTACACTTTTGACAGTGAGTCAGCTAATAAATATCTACAGTAGCATAGTGCAATCGGCGTGACCAGCGCAATCTATTTTATCGAAATCGAAATGCCACTATATGTAGAGTGTAGAGTCAGAGCGTATTTAGATTCTGTAGACAGTATATTTGTACATAGTAGGTACATATTGTAAAAACAGATTCGGAATAGAGTACACGGCGGTCAGCCACTAAGCCGCTCACTCTTCTGATTTCTCTCCCTCTACTAGGCTCTAATCAGTAATGTCTAATCCCCCGGAATTTTTGGAAATGTGTTGAAAAGTGTGAATTTATTTCTACGGAGGTTAATTTTATAAACTTTCGCTCTTTCGACCAATGGAGTGGTGATTAAAAAACCACCTATTTATGTTAAATGTGTGGCGACCCTCAGTCTCTGTTGTGGGTGTGTGTGGCTGACCTGTGTGGCGCTTGGACTACTGGCGCCTCTATTTATGCTGAGAGTTATTTATTTACCAACAAATCCAACCTGAGTTAACCCCACCGCCCGCCTGCCCCCCAATGTCGGCCGGACCCACAAGTCCCCAGACCAGGACCCGCTTTCGCAATCGGAATCGGCTCGATACAGCATAGCAGTATTTACGGTCTACAGAGTGAGAGTATCCGTATTTTAATTAATAATAGCTCAAGAAACACTCACACAGGGGGAGCCAAATTTCAAGCGATTTCTGCAATTTGTCTCAGTAGTGATTTCATAGAGCGCTAAAGTCAAAGTGTGCGGAGTTGAGGACCTGCCCGTCTACAGTACTAAACGAAAATAGTAATCTGGAACTCTGCGGCAAAGGTGTGAGACTGAGAGTTTGGCTTATATTGTGGGAGGGAAGTTGGGTGCGTATATTATTGTGCGTCTACCGAAGCGTGGCTTGCATTTTTCGTACAACGAGTTTCCCAAGTGTGGTAGTGTCAGAAAGTACAGACAACATGGTGTCCAAAGCTAATCTCACCAGAGCCATCAAAGGTACTCGCTATAGTGTTATATGCGTCGCACTAAATGCTTCACACTGCATCCAACTGCTATGGTTTGCGTTGGTGTTTTGCTGATTTGATATATTTCTAGATCCACTTCTGTTTCAACTTGGCACGCCCATGCGACTACTAATCGAACCCGTATCGCCCAAGTCTGTCACTACTATCCAAACCCATCGAAGACCTTTTCTATATAATTGTTTCTGTATGCATCGCCTTGTACACTTAGGGCTTCTTGCTTCTACTCTGGTTCTGGTTCTGGTTCTGGCTCTGGTTCCCTTGCTGTGTTGAACTCACTAGAGCTATTTTTAGACCCACTCCTTTTGTCAACTTGGCACACTGTTCAACACCAATATTGCTCATTCTTCGATGACTACACGTTGATTCCTCTTAGTTATATAAGCTCACGCCAGCTGACGCTTCCTCGCGTGGTTAGTTAGTAGTATTTCTGATGCAGCTTGATCGGCAACAGCTTACCTGTTGCTGTATTACTCATTTCCGTATTACTACTATTTATAAAATTATCACTATTCTGTGCCACAGATGCGCTTGTCGGAGTTGATCTTGCCATCACAGGCAGGAGAGCTATCAGGGAGAAGGTCGAGCGAGCCCTAGGTAAGTGCGTCAGATCAAGAATAACGCACACACACGTGTACACAACCACACAGACACACACGTACACACACATACACACACACACACACACACACACACATATATATATATATATACATACATACATACATACATACATACATACATACATACATACATACACACACACACACACACACACACATATA
>NW_014040534.1:152180-162333 GCF_001186125.1 Sphaeroforma arctica JP610
TTATATATATAATATATATATATCACGGGTTTTCAGATTTAGTATGATATTGATAAAAGTTCGAGCCATACACGTGGATTGTGTATGAGGTGTATTAGGGTAGACACTTCCTTAAGTTTACCAGTAGCTTTTTAGATGATATTTATTTTGGCCTGGTGGTATAAACTTTCTCGTCGATTTGGTCACTATAACCTTATCCTATAACACCGTGCAATAGCACTGTACTATGTTTGGTTATTTACTAGATATGTAATCTGTTCCCTACAGGTTCAAGTATAAGCGATCAGAAAGAGCTGTTCAAAGAGCTACTGCAGAAGTGTGTCAGCGAGATAAATGATGAAGGTACGTGCGAACTTGGATGGCAGTGGTGTAGACAGCTTATTCCATACGTGTATAGACATCCTCAAATGCCCCACGTTAGGCGGTGCCCAATTAGCCTAACAATATCGATCGTGAGTCGAGTTGAACACTTGTCTATCAACCAAGAAGGTATTTGTCAAGTGCACTTTATTGCAGTGATATCTATCGGTATTGCTGACCCATGCAACGGCATTCGCATGGGTGTTTGTGAATGGCATACACCCTTGATTTTACCCTCAGATGCTCTGGCGTTCCCCACATGCCCACACGTTTCTGTGAGTTGCCACATGCTCAGCCCCGACCTTTGCCGCGTCTATCTTCTGGTGCCTGTGGATTCTATTTGTTTCACTCACCTTTTTCTCCGTATTCGCATCCCACGCCACTTGCAGACTCAGACGAAACACCCCCCGCTCCAGCCCCAACGTAAGTCTTTCTTCTTGAATGGCTATGCATCCTTTCGGGTTCGCACGCTTTTGTGGCTGGTGGTCTGCTGTACTGTTTGTTAGAGCGACCCAAAATCATATTGGATATTGCGTGCTCGCTATCTCCGAGTGGCCTTGTATTTGATATTCATTCAGTCTGATCCGTTTTAGGACCAGCCTGAGTAGTGGGACTTCCGCTGCTTGCGATCATCTCTTGGATGACCCGCATATCAGTGTTTGACGGCTATAGATTCGAATAGAAACATATCTCGATTGAATGTCACACACATGACCCAGTCCTTGCTCATGTGACATATCACGAATCTAGGTCTGAAGCACTGTCGCATCGTGCTCATATCAGTTACCATTTATTCTCATCACATCCACAGCAAGAAGCGTAGAGCTCCCGCGACTACCCCTACTGCTCGTTCCGCTAAGAAAGCTGCTCCCGTAAGGAAACGTGCCAAAAAGGAAAAAGACCCCAACGCACCGCCCAGAAAGACTGGTCTGAGTGCGCCTCAGATTCTGTCCGATAAGATGTCCGCACTCATGGCCGGCGAAAAACAGGTGTGTTACGCCAGAGATTGGCACCTTCTAGAAGTTAGAATGGACTTGTGTGTTGGCTTGTGATGCGCTGTAGTGTACTTTTTCCTAGCCAAACCCGTTTTTGGGATTTGCCATGGTCAAACATCTTTTCGCTAGTGTCTGCAAATACACATTAATAGTGGTTGCACTACCGGTCCAGTGAGTGCTATGGGACAAGAAGTGAATATGCGCACCCCGTGAGTGTGTTTCACCAAATGGCCGTTGTATACAGCACTCGGTTACTTGGGGGTAGTAGCTATTGGCAGGGGAACCTAATATGTCTGTTTGATCTCATATGCATCACTCAGATGTCGCGGCCATCAGTGGTTAAACAGCTCTGGGTCCTCATTAAAGAGCGTGACCTTCAGGATGAGAAAAACAAGAAGAACATCCTATGCGACGAGGTGTGTAGTCTTCGCAATTCTTTCTTTGAAATTGGCTCGTTTCCCTGTTAAATGGTGCTCGTAGTTCTGTTGCTGAGAAAATACCGTGCCAACTTTCGAACCACTTTTTGATAGTTGTATTGCATTGTAACTATGTTCACATTCCCCTTGTTGTAAACTCTGATTGTAGAGGTATCAATGTGACATCGCATGCCCTGATCTAATGAAATCTTTCTACCGTGTCACAGGAGTTCAAGAATGTGTTCGGAGTTTCAGAGATGACCATGTTTGAGATGAACAAACTTCTGTCGAATCATGTAACGGCGATCCCGAAAGACCCGAATGCGCCAAAGAAGGCGGCGGTCGCAGAATGAAGGCTGCGTTTTCGACTGATTTTAGAAACCACAAGACTACCCTAGGCTTTAGTGTACCGACCGAGTCCGAGACTGACGACGCTGCTGTGCGTCAGCTTGTTTTATCTATAGAATGATGTGGCTATGAGCTTTAAAGGCACGCACATCCAATGGAAATCGGTCCAAGACGCTCTTATGCAACTGCTGTTTGAGCTCTGCTGCGCGCGAACTCGTATTCCCAACAGTACACGAGTGTACTGACAATCCTCAGGCTTCAGAAAACAAGTCCTCGAAGTAAGGTGTCTTCGACATCACGACTATCAACTTGCACAACATACAATGCAAAATAAAGAAATTTAGAAATCCGGAACTTAGGTTGTATTTTGTTTGCATGTAAATACAAAATACTTCTCGCATCTATCTACAAGGCACCGATTGTGTATGTATCCAGGGTGCAACCTGCTCACGATCTAGGTTGATATATATAGTTGGGCGTGATTGACTGAATAATTATTCCATCACATTTGGCGTGATCGCTATCCCATAACAACGTACACCTATCACTTTTAGAAATTGTGTATGTATCCAGGGTGCAACCTGCTCACGATCTAGGTGGATATATATAGTTGGGCGTGATTGACTGAATAATTATTCCATCACATTTGGCGTGATCGCTATCCCATAACAACGTACACCTATCACTTTTAAAAACAATTGCGAACTATACGACTTTCTGTTTCTACAACTCATCATGTTTGAATGATGCTATTTTTGCAACATTGTCGAGTCTTATTATCACTTGACAAACTTAAGTCGATAAATCATGACCCACGCACAGTCGGCTATATATTTCGTTAAAATATTAAAATATCATATTTACATATAAACATGACTGAAATACAACAACAACAGTCAACAAGTGAAGATGGGGACAATCGAAAAAGGACCTAGACCACTGGTCATTTAGATGGCTTTGACTGGACCCTGTGAACTTGTGAAGTGTGATTCCATTTAATCCTCTCTTCAGTCTTCTTGTGTGTAGTGCAACTATTAACTATCAAGTCAGAACCGCTTGTATATTCTTCAATTCATTGGCTGAAGAACGAATCGACATCGGGGGTTTATGGCCCTTTTTCAACCAAACGTACGGAATATTAGAGGGGGGGTTTTTTATATGGGCAGAATCTGGACTCTGGAAGCCGGTGGGACTACGTGTGTTTTTGAAATGTTTATTCTTATTTACATTTACATCATTTACATCATAGAGAGTGAATGCGTACCACTCAAATAAGATTCCAAGTTCCAAGTGCCAAGTTACAAGTTCCAACACAGAAAACTGAAAAGACTGAAGACGGTATTTATAAATGTACGTACTTAACTGTATAAATATGAGAGAAGAGAGAAGACTGGGACTCGCTATAGTGAACTTCTTGTATGAACTTCATGTGAAGTCGTGAACTTGTTGTCAATGTTGTGTGAACTGTGAAGACTGAAGGTATCTCCATGACTCAGACTGTGCGTCTGTGCGTAGTGACTCGTATGTGGTCATGAGTCGTGAGTCGTGAGTCGTGAGTCGTGACTCCGTAGTCCGTGAGAGAGTCTGATTCTGTCTTCGAGAGAGAGCTTGCTGAATACAATACTACATACTCTCTGACCTGACAGTGCTGACACTGACAGTGTCACAGTCACAGGGTAGTACTACGCTTGGCTCAGTATATAACTGGTACATTTGTTTTGTTTCGCCTCTTTAGGAGGTTATGATTTGTACAGAGAACAATAAAATTTAATTAAAAAAAAAACAAATAAAAAAGTGTCAATGTGAGTCAAACTCACTCTAAAAATCAAAGTGACCAACTGTAAAAAAAGAGTTTTAATAAAATTATAATGACAATCTGCCTGTTTTATTTTAGTAGTAGGCTTTGATCTGTCAGTTAGGTTTTTTATATATAAAAAAACTGTACAAAATAATCCCAAATGTCCAATATGTACATATGACAAATAATGGGGAGCACCGTGAGCACTGAGCACCAATGGAATCCACGGGACGTGAAAACAGGGTCTTTTGGTGAGCACTATTTTTAACGTCTATATGTGATGGTCATCAAAATAAATACGGTCTTTTATAAACGACTTATCGTTTATGCTCCTGGGGTCCTGGAGACTTGTATCTATTGAATATCAGCTGGTTCATTTGAGGAAAGGGCTTACCGTATTATAGGAAGGGATTTTTGTTTGTTTGATATAAACGGTTTAACGTAAATATATCCTTTTTGGGCATATTTTAGGTTGAGCAGTTTGAGGCCTTAAGGCTTCTCACTTTGCGGACTTGTGACAAACGGGGATGTGCCATTGTACGCGCTGTGTAGCCTGTCTTGGTCTCTTGGTGTAGCCACAACAATTTTTTAATGTAGTGTAGATGTAAATAAAGTATAAGTGTGTGTTACCGTAAGGAACTACATTCAGTATCTACCAACGACCAAATAAGTTCAAATTATTAGATCGAAATAGATCGTATCACATAATCTAACGTTACATTATGAAGGTGTGAATATGCAGGGGTTGCTTACTATAAAACATGGGCACGTGCAAGTTTCCTGATTTTTTTTTCCTTGCACATTTATAAGTACATTCGGATCCCATCCCTCGCGCTCTCATCATGCCCACGCACGCACAAGAAATATGTTATACATCAGTTTCTTCACACCGCATATATATATATTTCTAAGTACAGTTTCTATGTGTTGTTGGTTCTGCAGTGTGCCTAAATATAGGGCAGTTTGCTCGTACTCTTTCTCGAGTATACTTTCTATATTATTTTGGGCCTGCATTGTGAAAAAGTGTCCCTAAAGAGATCGACTGTGACATTAGACATATCGTAGTAAAATGTAAAAGCTCACATGGTATAAATAAATATAGCAGCGATTGGCACCACCCTTTTTTCAGACAGTAAGCTGATTGTTTCCTCGTCGCTGATGCATAAAGAAAATTAACATCGTGCTATTCGGTGTATCTTAGTTTAGACAAGTAGTGAATTGCGAATGTGCATCGCTATTTCGTATCCGTATTGAAGATATACTAAGTAGTGAATGGGTCACGCTTGAGGGCAGTACCAGCGCGCAGGTCACCACAGTATGTAGTCAGCCGACTAGCTAAATGGCTTCGTGGTGGCACCTGTATGTGCTATGAACCACATACAAATATACTCACAAGTATAGGCTGTGCACGAGGTGATTCTGTACAAGATTGCTTGTTGGGAAATCCATTTGATTGCTTCGTTGAGAACCGTATGCGTATGATATCAAAATAACCGGCGAGTCTTTCAGTACTGATGGTAGATGTAGGTTCGCATATGCTTCCTCCAGCGAGATAGTACGCTGTGATTTCTGTTTGGCTACGTGTAAGCGACCCGCCGTATGTACTTCAACTGATATCTGCCCACACATGTAGGCTAAAATGCTATAGATTTCTGTCAACAATCATTCCAACACCGTGCACTCGGGCGTTAAGTGGTCAAACATACTTACACACGCACGAATCGTGGTCGGTTACTTCAAATCCTCTCACAGGTTACAGTCACCGACGCAGAGCTCGCTGAGCTGAACAAGCGCGTATACACCGTGGGCTTCCAGGCCTTCCTAGCCTCTACCGCAGCCGCCACCGCAGGTCTGTACACACTCAACCGCAGCAACGCCTGGTTCAAAGCTCTGCGCCCCAGTTTCAAAGCAGCCGCATGGATCTGCCCGATTGTTGTGGTCACCGTAGTCGCAGCGGAGGAGCAGGTTATTCAGATGGAGAAGGAGAGGCATGTGCTGTACGACGAGGGGGGTGTGAAACTGGAGTCCGATAAAAATCGCTCGATCACGGCACAGGACTGGCCCACGTGGTTGGCGGACAACCGCTTCTCACTGGTTGCTGCCGCCTGGGTTGCGGGTGTGGCTGGGTATGTGGTGTGGCATCCATACGTATCTTTGATTGTAGGGGGAGTTTCATACTTATGTCGGCACTTGGTTTGGTATTTATACGCATGTTGTGTGTGGTGTGTGGGGTTTGTACGCCTTTCTGTATGTGGGTGTGTTTTCAAGGTACGTCTGTTTTTTGTGTGTATTCATACCTCTATCTGTTTGTGTATCCAACACGCATGTCTGTAAGTTGTGTGGCTGCACATGTCTAGTTATAGGAACACAATATGATAGACATTGTGTGTAGCACCAAATGTTTACACTGTCGAGGAAGACCAGGTGCGTGTAGGAGGCGATTCGTGGTCTTCATTCATTCGTGGTTGCCAGTGCTCTATTGATGTTCATCAGTGAGTACAGAGCGATCCATCAGCGGATTCATCGGTCTCAGCTTACCTAATGACTTCCAAATCGTCAAAGTCGTGCAACAACTTTCCGATAGGTTCCCTACACCCTTGAGTTTTTCATCGCCAAATATATACCGGTTTTGCTATCTGGTCTGTTGTCTAGTCGAGAAAACATATTGCACTGTGCTGGAGGCACGGATACAGCTTGTAGTGTGTGGGCAGTTTTGTATTGTATCTTGTCTGAGGTGTGGCTGAATAAGTGCGCATTATCATAAAGGGATGCCTGTAACCGGAAGCACGCACAGCGTATAGCAATCACATTTGGTATAGTATAGTGTGCTGGCCGAATTAAGTCCAGCGATATATTTGCGACAGTCTCAGGATGTGTGCGATTGTGAATATCGATACCCTGGCTGTACATGCCATCTCGAAAGGAAGAGAACGTTCTTGGCACCGTCCAGGGTAGACCACATTGTTTATATATGATTGCTATCTGTTAGTCTGCGGTGACCCTTATGTGTAGCTATATTCGTAAACAATCGTCGACCCTCTCATTCCGGATATTTACTATTTTGTATTTGTCGTGTCCATAATTCTGTGCATGCTCGCAATATGCACCTGGTGTGATCTATCAGGACATCCTTGTATTTTGTGCAGACTGTATGGTTTTCATGTAGATTTGCGGTATTTATGCATAACTATTTGTTCTAGAAAAGTTATAAGGCTCATCATTTGCTCCCATGCACAAGCCTGCAGCAGCTGTGTTGATACTCACTCGCCGGAGTGTATGTACTATATACGTGATTGTGGATAGGGTGCGCTTGGGGTGCGTGTTGTCTAGCCGTTGCGAGGTTAGTGTGTGAGAGTCCGCCTTCTCTGCACGAGGTCTATTGGGCGTGCAAATGTCTATCCGCACCTGGGTCACGACACCTTAGCGGATCCGACTGCAGGCGATATACAACCACGTATAAAGACGGAATTACAGGCTTGTCCTGAATATACCTATACCACGGACTTGTCGCGTTCCGAGCTCCTATTCAGTGGTACATCTTATTACGAATAATGGGTATAGCCTACTACATAGCGTACTGTACTAATCCTAACCTTTATCTTCGAACTCTTGTTTTTTCTACTATCCAGGTCGCTCACATTCTCATACAGCAACCCCTACCTGACACCCACGGTCAAGGCATTCCACGCGCGTGTACAGTCGCAGGCCATTACGCTGGCAGCTCTAGTAGCGGCTGGCGCTGTTGCCCCGTTCGGATCAAAGACGTCCATCAAAGCGGATCACGATATGTTCCAGAGACGCTTAGAATACGAGGAGAAGAAGTGGACCGTGGAACATCCTGGAGAGAGCACGCACAAGAAGCACTAGAGTGCGTCTGCGTGTGTAAGGGAGGGCTCGGTAGGTACTAGTAAGACGGAGAGGTGATCGGGGATTGCCTTGCATATAACAAACGAATATACTCTAGTTATTGTAGATTGTACGCAATCGGCGAAAAAATAAATAAAACTCGTCGTTAATTGGCTTATCCCTGCATTTGAGTGTCAATCTTGCCCCCCCTGACTGCTGCCGAAATGATAAAGGTGGCTGATTCCCACATTCATCGTTCCTGAGGTCATATATACCACAGCCACAGTGACTGCTGCCACTGTGACTGCTGCCAAAATGATAAAGGTGGCTGAATTCCACTTTTACCGTTCCTGAGGTCATACATACTCCTCAACCACTGCTAGTAAAATCTCTTCCCCGGACTGTCCCGGAAATAGGAAGTGGATGGACATCTTGATTTTCCATTTCTAAAAGCAAGGCCACAACCATCACACACTTGACAAACCTTTGCTGCTTTTGATTTTGAGGTCAGTTCCGCGATAATCAGTC
Organism: Sphaeroforma arctica JP610; assembly: GCF_001186125.1. Classification (NCBI taxonomy): domain Eukaryota; class Ichthyosporea; order Ichthyophonida; genus Sphaeroforma; species Sphaeroforma arctica. The sequence continues at coordinate 160,472 of NW_014040534.1, forward strand.
AGCAGAGTTGCTCCCTCAGATCAGCTCTCAAAGTGCAAAAGTGGCTGAATATCTTGTTTATTTGATAATGAGGTCACACCCTTATTATGCTACAATCTGGACTAAATATCTCGTCTATTTGATAATAAGGTCGCACCCTTATCATATTACAATCTAGACTAAACATCTCGTTTATTTGATCTTGATGTCACATTCTCTCCTTAATACACCGCTAGCAGAATCTCTCCCCCAGACCGCTTCCGCAGTGTCTCTGCATCAGTCATTATGCCGTCGGACGACGACAAGATGTGCACCCCCAGGCCTCCATGCATGCGAGTACAGGCCAATTGCTATTTGGAGAAGACAATAAATACACTCAGGTCAGTCGCATGTCACAGATGTGATTCGGTTCTCTTGTGTACACATGTAGGTATAACCTTTTACGGCGCACATCAATACCTCCGAGGATACTCTGCACACATATATCGATTTGCTTATATGCCGCGCTTTGACTTGTATATCGGCATATAAGAGTAGGTCTTCTGCAGCTCTCCATTAGCATTGCGACTTAACGTGGATTGTGGGTGGTGCTACATTGTTGTTCAGAAAATACCAATTGAATCGCACGCAGACATGACGACCGCCGCAGACTTCAAAGCAGAAATTTGATCTCACGCATCTCATATCTACGTGTTACGTTTGACTACGAGTTGTAGGGTGCTATTGCAACCGACTTGGTACAGTAATTAAAAACCGGATACGTTTACCGCTGTTGCATTTAACATCCCCTTGTATTGTATGTAGCAGCGCAGATAATAGACACACTTATAATACGCACCACTCATCTTCCTAACCGAGCAGAAAAAGTACGCTTATATAACGTTTTCTACTTTACATTGAGGCTGCTACATGCGATATACAGTAGTAAAATGGGACCTTACTTCTGGACAACGTCCATTGTCTTCCTGGGACGGGCCATCGCACATACAATAAAAATGCACACCACAACACCCTCACTATACAATCCCTCCGGTCCGTCTGATGAAACCAGTCACACACCTCAAATGTGAGGAAGACGCGTCGCCCGGGTTTGCTGACTATGTATATGTCATTGACAACGGGTTTGCTATCGCGGTACTTCAATTTGACCTCAATCTCACGCAGGTGCTCCGGTGCCCTTTTCTCGATCCAGGACATCTTGTTGACCTCCTCGGGTGCTAGAGTGTGGGTATAGTTGGTAATGAATGGTGCATCTCTGGGCGATACAGAGCGGAGATTGCTCGTGTCTTGGCAGACGATTTGTCTCGCACAACAGTACGTTCGTGCACACTACTACGCCAGCATATTCTGATAGATCATTGCAATAACACGTGGGTCTAAATGTGCCGACAACATGGGCCTACGCCTGCGAACGCTTATACAACTTGATTGAAGGAATTTTCTAGTGCTTTTCTACCGAGATAGTGTCTGCGTGTTGGTGTTTCTCGACGATTATTGTATTTTCCTTTATGCTTAAAGATGTGTGTATGTACACAAGTACTTCATTTTGTGGATATAGATACATGTGCTTCCGCTCAATTTCTGAAGACATGATTTAGCATATATATATATTTATGACGAAACATCAAGAGAGGGCTTAAAAAATAAAACAAATTTGAACCAATCTGTACATAAATTTTTATATGTGATCCGTAATGAAATATACATACCATAAAATAAATATTCACTAAGACCATATATATATACATACATACATACATACATATATATATATATATATATATATATGTATAATATATACACACACACACACACACACACACACTATATATATATATATATATATAATATATAATATACTATATATATTATATATATATATA
>NW_014040534.1:165018-168026 GCF_001186125.1 Sphaeroforma arctica JP610
AGTTGACTGAGAGTACCACATCATCCACAACGAGCGCTGTGTTGATTCCCAATGGATTCATACCACTCCCGCCGCGAGACACAGCGGTAGGTCCAATACCGAGCGGCAATTGGTAAACGTTCAAGGGAAGTTGGGGGTATAGGATTTCACAGCTTGTTCATGTTAGATAAGCTGAGCGTTCAAGAGAAGTTGGTAGTAGTATGACTTCAAGGCTTATTCATGTTAGCTTGGCTGAGCTGGAAAACGTTCATGAGAAGTTGAGGGTAGTAGAGTTTCAAGGCTTGTTCATGTTAGCTCAGCTGTTCGGCCAATTGCTTGCCCGGAATCAATTCAGAACAGATATCCCGCAATGGAATAAGCGGTTGTCTTATTCTCTTTTCTCTTGACCGCTAAAACTACGCGTGTTCCATGGGAGTGCACACTTTTCGCTTTGGAGAGCTCTGTATCCACGCATTGCAACCAATCCTCATTTTTTTGGTATAGGATTTAATAGGGATGTACCGAAGTATACTCATCGCATAAATTGTGGGGGGTGGGTAGGGGTTCGGATACGGCGATAATTAAGAAAAAACGTTGAGGCTGACCAAGAAAGCGTTGAATGAAGAACGGAATATTAACTCCTATAGGCATAGTTCAGAAACGAATGAACGCATGTATTCAGGACATACTTCCTATCAAAGATAGCAAACCCTGCACCCATCACGGGTGATAATACGTACTGAAAATGTGCTCCCACGGAGTATGTATCCTATCATGCAGCGCGTAACTGAATCTCCCGGTTGGCTGAAGAGATCGAAGCCATCCCTCCTTTCACGCGTGACAGCTACACTGGCAAGTATAACTATATACGTTAAAGGTAGACCTAGTTGCGCCAAGGCCTAGTTCTGCCAATCCAACGCCATCACGGCGGGTCACACATACTAGGCTAGCTACTGGTAGTAGTAGTGTTTGAGGTATATGTATCGACTAATAAACACAGGCTCCCCCACGGGCATAGTAGTGTATGTGTTTGGCTGCGTTTGCCAACGTTTCTCATGCACCCGTCGTTCCTTGTCATAGGCGTTTTGGTCAAACGGCTTCCCAGTGGCTATAGAGCATTGCAAGTATTTGAAATAGAACTCCCATCTCGGCCAGTAGTAATCCAGCAACAGCCCGGCCCACAGCTTAGCCGCGTAGTCCTGTAGTCCGCCGTCTGGCCCCCACATAGTGACCTGGGTGCAGGGTGCGGGGTGCGTGTGGACAAATGGAGTCAGTCACGAAGCCAGCACTGTGGGTAGTCTGCGCTCCAGTGTGTAACTGCAGGCACAGGTTGTTCGTATGTAAGAGCGAGAATTGTCTATGGCAGGCCGTGGATATGATGGTGAATTTTAGCAAGTTGTGGTTGAATTTCAGATTTGAAAGAAAAGCCAAAACTTGTAGTGAAAACTGCGTTTAAACTGCATTCGGTAAACTTGAATTTAACGGCACGCCGCCAACAACTGGAATTGCAGACGGCTCGTCCCTAGGCTTCAGCAAAATCACAACCTGAAGTACAGTCTCATCCAATGCAGGTGTGAAACATGGAACTTTCTGTTCGCATCCTATTAAGTAGACGTGAGTATTAGAGTTTGCAGTACATATCTGCAAACAAACTTGTCAGTTAAATTGAAATGTCCTTAAGTCTCTCATAGTACATCTGCACGACACGCCCTGATTCATTCCTTCAGGCTAATTCAATTGACCCGCGCGCGTGTATACATTGCCCGTTTAGGTAGGTCGCAAAACAAGTAGTAGCGGCTCTCTCCTCGTCTTCGCAAATCTTATGTAACAACCAAAGTACATTTACACACTAGTCCTATCCTTCATCTGTCAGCAGCTGACCTGATTGCGGGCGTTGAACTCGAGAAGGGCCGTCATGTTAGCATCTCCGTGACCCATTCGCCGTGCATCAGCAATCCACGGACCTACGAGTGCCGTGATAAGTGTGTGTGTGTGGATACGTTGGTGTGGAGTAATACGTATGAATCACTACGCGGGAAGTACATAGTTGATCGAATGATGCAAGTGTTGTGTTTAGTTGGGGGGAAGAGTGCCACTAAAACAGTTCGGTGCTTTGCGAAGTGTGTGGTTGAAGCCTGCATTTGGTAAGATACCTGTGCTACTCAGACTGGCATTTCCATATCAAATACAGTGGCCCTGTAACTGCCCTGATAAAGATTATTCACGTCACGGTATTTATTTATACGTTGTGGTCAACTATTAGCAAACGACTCTGCAGAAGTACTGGAAATGTAATATAATGGTCGTGGTCAGTGCTACGTAGTTATGTGTTAAATGTACATATTGTGTTGCTGCTTACATACATGAAATTTCCTGCTTGTGAGGGGATAGCAATCCATGCGAGTCTGCGACAGAGATACACAGGCGTGTAACATACCCGTATATACACTGACAGGTGTGACATCCTACACACATGCACGTGTACTTTATAGACATAGTCGAGCAACACTTCGAGTCTATTCTCTCGTCTGTAGAACAGCCACCATTCCGCACGCAAGTACCTAACATAGTCTGTCTGTCGGTGGAAAGTAAGACATGGAGATCTGAGACCAGTGTGTGCATGGCGTCTCTGTGGGCCTTGACCTTGCGCTGTCGCTCTGCCACAGACGAAGTTTTTGAATCGATGGTTCGCATGAGAGCCATGTATTCCTCTCTGTGGGATGAAGAGTCCGACAGGTGTAAGTGTATCGCACGTACATGTAGGGCAAATTGTAAGTATATATCGCTCCAGCTTATTATATGAGAATGTCTACATAACAGGTATGAGGGAAACCACAGCCAGTTCAGTTCTATTTAAGTAATCGTGGTACGCTCACATGCCTTTATCACACGTTCATACCTGAAGCTGTCAGAAAGTACCTGACGTCCGACATTGACCACATCGCTGCGATAAGTTTCAGAATGTTCTAGGATTGCATCCGATTCCTGTATGTAGACATGTATAAAAATCTATTTAGACATATATATAT
>NW_014040534.1:170099-173558 GCF_001186125.1 Sphaeroforma arctica JP610
TATACACACACACACACACACACAACACACACATATATATATATATATATATATATATATATATTTTAAGCTTATGCAACTACTTTGTTCTGAGAACCACTTTGTTTTGAGCATAATTAGCCCTCTGCCCCTTACTAGGGTAGATGCGTACTCAAGCATTCACCTTCAGCGAACAAAAGCATGACAGGCCCTCGTAACTGTGTCTAACTGCTACACACCATTGACCTAAACAGAACCCACAAACCCCATACGAACCACAGTACACATACTTGTATCGTATCTAGCACTCAAAAACGGAGATCCCTGATATATCATTACACAGACAACATGAACCTCAGATTTCGTACCTGGTTCAGACCCTCGGGTGTGACACCCACTCCCACCATCAACGGCCCGGCAGTGTGGAGGGCTTCAGCAGGACTAGAGAGTACAGTGGTCAACATCCCTTTCAGATCTGATGGATAAGCATAGGATGGATTGATAGGTCGGTTGGGCTAGTTAACTATTGTGCATGAGAGTACAGTGGTCAACATCCCTTTCAGATGTGATTGATAAGCATAGCATGGATTGATAGTTCGCTTGGGCTTAGTTAACTATTGTGCATGAGAGTGCAGTAACCAATATCCCTTTCAGATCTGATGGATAAGTATAGCATGGATTGATAGTTCGCTTGGGCTTAGTTAACTATTGTGCATGAGAGTGCAGTGATTAATATCCCTTTCAGATCTGATGGATAAGCATAGCATGGATTGACAGGTCGGCCGGGTTTAGTTAACTATTGTGCATGAGAGTGCAGTGAACAACATCCCTTTCAGATCTGATGGATAAGCATAGCATGGATTCATAGTTGACGTGGGCTTAGCTAGCTATTGTGCATTTACTGCAGTGTATGCAAGTGCGAATGAACTATACGCTTCCGTGAGTAATCTGTATGGGTTTGTAATGTGGCTCACCCCAACTGTATCCCAGTGGAAGTACTGCCCTACATTCGGGCTCAGGTTAAGCTTAAAAACACCATTGTAGGTTTTGGTAATTCAATTGAGGTTGGGTGGATATACAACGAGTGAACATGCGTTGGTACGGCAGTGGAGTCAACATGCTTCTACGTCTATGTTAGCTTAGCTTTGGGGCTTGGGGTGACAACCTATGCACGTGCTGCTTGCTTCTATGGGGGTTGGTACGACTATGTGTGAGGCGCTTCGAGTTAAACGCCTTGATGAAGTAAAAACGACCGCGATTGACCCAGCCACACTGGGGGGGGGGGGGGTGGGTGGAAAATGTACTTAGAGATAGAACAGCCCTACAAAACAATACCCACCCCATAGAAGGCAGTCCCAAAACAATACCCATCCGATAGAAAGCAGTCCCAAAGGCAATGCGCGATTGGTGGCGCTACTGTGGCATATTCGATACGACTCACTTAGAGATGGAGCAGCCTTAAAAAACAATACCCACGGGCGAACTTAGTCCCTAACAGATGCACTGGTTGCTTAAGTAGCACTGGGTAGTCAACGTCTCTAGGTCTGTTTGAGATTTGAGATGTTTAGTCCCTGACACATGCACTGGTTGCAAAAGTAGCACTGGTTAATCAACGTCTCTAGGTCTGTTTGATTTTTGAGATGTTTAGTCCCTGACACATGCACTGGTTGCTTAAGTAGCACTGGTTAGTCAACATCTCTAGGTCTGTTTGAGATTTAAGACGTAGAGGGTGGATGTGTGTAAGCACCATGCCCATGCGCGTATTCTGTATGCGTGTGCTTGGTGTACTGATCCCACACCCGTTATAGGAAAGCGTGCTTGATAGTGGGCGTGTTAGTGGTACGACTTTACATCGACTATGCGACTGACTGTAGAATCATCTAAGCGAACACGCGTTAAACTGCAGTGTACTGTGTCTGTCGGTTGGTGTGTGTGTACCTGTTGTGCCCCCGAAATTGTGCAGCATGTTCCAGATGAACGGTTTGCCAAAGTAGTTCCTCAACCGCCTCCACACAGGAACAGTCTCACTGTACAGGTCCAGGACGGTCATATCTGTTGCGTCCATACCCGACAGATACGCCTGCGAATTCCGTGGTTGTCGCCAGGTGATGAGTTGATGTGCAAAATAGACTTAACGTGATGATATAATGTGCAAGTTAACTGAATGAAGAGGATATGAAACCGAGAGCCACTCCATGGTGAATGTGCGGTCATAAGGTATGCTTGGATAAACACACTTGCCTCACAACATAGGTCTGGTCACATTCCCCACGACTCGCGTGTAAGGTGTATGGTGCGTACTCAGATAATTAAGGGTTGAAGATTTAGGACTTAGGGTACATAGTGCGACAGTGGATCGCCTGTTGTCACATTGTCCTCCAGCGCATCGCCTGTTTCGAGTGTATTGTGGAGGGTTCCACAGGCACTCACAAAGCACACAGAGCACTTTATCCAACCCTGGCTATCTAGGCTTGAGTACACACACGCACACGTCACTCACCTCTACCCGATCAGCAGTCCACGTGCCAGTATCGTAACTGAACGTCCAGCCCTGGGAGGCGTATGTGGGAAGCGACGGTAGAGGTTATATGCGGATACATATGCCAAGCACAGATACACACGCAGGAATAAATTCGGTTGAACTACATTTGTTGTGGATGGTGACAGCCAAAGCCACACCATGCAAAAATGATAATAATAGTATGCTTATTTTCAGCCGATCAAGTATTTTCGAATACAAGTATATACTCTTTTGTATAACTACATTAGGTGATGAGTCATCGGTGCAGATGAGTAGTACAGACGACGGACGGTGCCTTTCGCTGCTTTCCGATGGTATCAGACACCTTAGCATAGGAGATGAATGGGGTACGTTTGGAGTGATTCATGCTCAATCTAACTGTCAGCGTGAATACACCACTAAATCAGTCTATACATATAACTTGGAGACGGGTTTCTCTGAGCATGTGTTCAAGGCTATCTTGTTACACTTAACTCCACTGACATCCGATTCAAGAACGTCACGCGCTGCACACATCAGCCACGTCCCATGCGGACAGCACACAAAATCACTTGCACACCACCTGAACGATCAGTCCTCGTCGGTCTACGTATGACTTCAGGAATAAACAAACCTGTTTCCTACGCGACAGGGATTTGAACACTCGCTATAAAGTTGTTCCTGTTCTACATGCATGAGCCAGTCTACCTACCTACATGAGCCAGTCTACCTACCTACATGTGCCAGTCTACCCACCTGCACGAGCCAGTCTACCTACCTGCATGAGCTAGTCTACCTACCTGCATGAGCCAGTCTACCCACCTACATGAGCCAGTCTACCTACATACATAAGCCAGTCTGCCTACCTACATGAGCTAGTCTACCTACCTGAATGAGTCAGTCTACCTACCTGCATGAGCCAGTCTACCTACCTGCATGGGCTAGGCTACCTACCTGCCTGAGCTAGTCTACCTACATGT
>NW_014040534.1:173578-175289 GCF_001186125.1 Sphaeroforma arctica JP610
CTACCTGCATGAGCCAGTCTACCTACCTGCATGGGCTAGGCTACCTACCTGCCTGAGCTAGTCTACCTACATGTATGAGCCAGTCTACCTACCTACATGAGCTAGTCTACCTATCTGCATGAGCCAGTCTACCTACCTGCATGAGCCAGTCTAGCTACCTACATGAGCTAGTCTACCTACCTGCATGAGCCAGTCTACCTACCTGCATGAGCCAGTCTACCTACCTGTATGAACTAGTCTACCTACCTGCATGATCCAGTGTGCATGCGGATTCCCAGCCTTGAGACTTGCCATTTGCGCCTCCCCCGCCTGTATGAAGAGGAAGCACAAACAAGACGGTTATAAGACTTATGAACACGTTGAACGTCGTTGTGAGGGGACTAGCCCTATATGAAGGGGAAGCACAAACAAGACGTTTATAAAACTTATGAAAATGATCAAGCACAAACGAGTCGGTTATAAAGCTTATGAACACGTTGAACGTGGTTGTGAGGGGACTAGCTCTATGTGAAGGGGAAGCACATACAACGTGTGTATGGATCTTTTGAACACATTGAACGTGGTTGTGATGGGACTAGCTCCCGCCGTATGAAGGAGAATCACAGATACGGTGTGTGTTTAAGACTTAGGAAAACGCTAAACGTGGCTATGAGGGACAAGCGTGCATATGAACATATGGTAATGAGAATGGCCTGGGGTTGGACTGTAAGCGTCGGCAAGAAGATTGAATTGGGCTCATGGTAGAGATGGGATTGTAGCAAGGTTGTGCATAGATGCAAAGAGGCGGAAACAAGAACGCAAGTGTGATTAAATACGAGAAAGCATGCATGAGTACATATACAATGGCACGATCATATAATATAAAACAGGAACGCAAGTGTGATCAAATGCGAGAAAGCATGTATGTGTACATATATAATGTCACGATCATATAGTAGGAATCAGGAAAGCAAGTGTGAATATATTCACAGGAATGGTGGTCATGGACAATAATGAACATAGCGGAAAGGCCATTCTTGAATACACATGTAGGGTATTCGGCAGTGATGAAAGAGGCATTTGTAGCTATAACCACAGTGCAGAGGTAGCCTGCACCTGGACATAGACCAGAGGACTTGGATAATAAAGTGGTTTAAGGTTTGTAGAGAATGAAGAAAGTATACCCAATATATATATTAATACATATATATATATATATATATGTCAGTGTTCAGTTACATACACACATTATAAGTGGGCAATACTATCTATTCAATACTGCTGACAAGGTATGTGGCTTAGATATGGCCTGGTCGCCCACACCTCTATTAGACTATATCGAAACTTTAGACAAATATATCGGAAGGGTTGGATATTTATACCTACCTGTCGGAGATACGAAAGTTCTAAGCTTGCCGGAGTAAGCTCGTTGTACTGATCGGCGCTGTACACATCCGAGACGTGGCCGTAAAGGTGTGTCTGCTCTTTACTGCAAGACAGTCCGTTAGCACAAAATGAAATGAAGATTTTAGGTGTCGAATGTGAAGTAACGTACCATTAGAAGTATGTTTATCTGCGTTTGACGAAAGAGGTTCGTCTCTACATTTACACATGCCTATACACACTAACCACGTGCATGCTGACGTGGCGCTTCATATACCACATACACAGAAATATATACATGAATAGAATTACATAATAAAGATACATATATAGACAGCCGTACAAACAC
>NW_014040534.1:176379-177161 GCF_001186125.1 Sphaeroforma arctica JP610
TGTATGTATATATATATATATAGATATATATATATATATGTATGTATATATATATATATATATATGCATAAATATTTATATACAATATATACGTGTATATATAAATATATATATATATATATAAACACGCACACATATTATAAATATATAAATATATATATGCCGGATGTACGTATCTATTATATAGTCTTGCTGTGTAGATCATGTCATGGCATTCTACATCTTGCAACAAGAGAGAGAGAATATACAATCTGTAGCTAGTGAAGCACATATATACATACATGAAGAGCCGTCCGAGGTCCTGATACAGCTTGTCATTGACATCCAAGAACACCGTGCTCACATATGTGCTGTTCATGCCACCCCATCCGGCCGCTACTCGTGAATACTTTGCATCGGGGAGAAGTCTGTGACCAATCAATGCGAATTTAGTTCAGGCAATGGATTTTGTATCAGCATTGCCCTTCTTTTGGCGTGTTGTTGGGTGAGGTAGACTGAGCTCACATCTCACGTATGCTGTGTAAGCGCAACCATCCAGCGCATTATTTGTCAAATTGCCGCTACTATATGGCTTTTCGTTGTAAATGAGTCAAACTGCCATGAACGGATATATATATATATATATATATATATATATATATATATATATATATATATATATATATATATATATATATATATATATATATATATATATATATATATATATATATATATATATATATATATATATATATATATATATATATATATACTATATATATATATATATATATATATAT
>NW_014040534.1:178264-181757 GCF_001186125.1 Sphaeroforma arctica JP610
TAACACGGAACTTTAGCTGAAGCAAGCACAAGTACATTGCCAGTAGGAGTCCAACACTCTTCAAATAATCAGCGCAGTAGGAGTAAGTTTGATTTCAGTCCAATTTGTGGACCCACAATCCTATGCATATTGGTGTACATACCTACATGGACAAACACGCATAAGTATATAACGTTAACACACACCGAGTCAAAGCCTGTGGCACATGACCAGCAAAGGCGGGCAGGACCGGTGTGATGCCCAAGGACAACATACGCTGCAGGATGCGCTTCTGCAAACGGTGTTGGTCATCTATCCACCTCTGTAGAGTGAGATGAAACGTCACTTACGGAGACATGTGCGTAGGTTACGACAACGGCTTCAAGGACTTCTTAGGACCTCAGAAACATGTCCTTGTACGTTTGTGGGTGTGTGTGGGTGTGCATGTGTATGGGGACCGGGGTACGTTTGCTTCAATTGACATTGAGTGCGCGAATATGCGTGTGTGCAATGAGTGTACTTTTAGGCGACAATGCTACCGTTCGTGTGTGTGTGTGCATGTATACGTGAGCCAGTAGGTATGTGCGTGTGTTCGTATGTGCACGGCTGTGCTTGTGTTTGTGCACGGTGGGCAAGATTAATTGCGCACAACCGCTCAGCTGCGATTCTCGCGAGACGCCTCTAATCAAGTGGACAGCGCATTCCGTAGATTGTAAACCTCTTATTAGCTCGAGTATGGCTTACATATGTATCTCTACGCAGATGTACTCCAGGCACAATTCTGGTTTAACACCATACTATTTCATAATCTAGGTATAGTACGCCTGAGGTAAAGCCCTCATATAATAGTATAAGCATAGTCTACTCGAGGTAAAGTCCTCGTATAATAGTAAAGTATGTCTATCTGAGGTAAAGCCCTCATATAGTAGTATAAAAATAGTCTACTCAAGGTAAAGCCCTCATATAATATTATATAGTCTATTTGAGGTAAATCCCTCATATAACAGTATAAAAATAGTCTACTCGGTAAAGCCCTTATACAATAGTGTATAGTCTACTCGAGGCAAAGCCCTCATATAATAATATAGGTATAGTCTACCTGAGGTAAAGCCCTCATATAATAGTATAAGTATGGTCGACCCGAGATGAAGCCCTCATAAAATAGTAAAGTATTTTCTATCTGAGGCAAAGCCCTCATAAATAATTAAGTATAGTCTACTCAAGGTAAAGCCCTCATATGATAGTATAAGTATAGTCTACTCAAGGTAAAGCCTCATATAATAGTATAAGTATAGTCTACCTGAGGTAAAGGGCCTCCCCACTTCTGCAGATTGCCCATCCTGAACCAAGCCAAGAATGCGGGGCCACTGAACCATTCGCTCAGCTCAGCATCACTCACATTGAAGTGACGCTGGTACACCCGACGCCACACGTACTCCTGTCCTGTAAACGCCTATTAAAATATACCCAAACAAGCACGAACGAAAGAAAGAGAATACATAGGAGAGTGAATAGGTGTGTGTTCCCAAAGGGTCCAGTATAAGAGAGATGGGGTAATCCTGGGGAGTACTGCGGTGTGCGAGCACCAATAGGCAGACGTATGAACGGAAAAGAAATACTTCAGATGTACGCTCAAATGCATCCTAGTATGACGAAAGCAGTACGGTCTCTTATACAGACCGACGCACACAGACTCGCAAACCACAGCATCTGCGAACTAAACCGACAGTGCCTACCAGTGGCAGGTTGATACCCTTCAGGGCCATCCAGTCAATCTCCGTCTCCCACCGCTCCCAGTCCCACTGCCACTGTTTGTGAGGACGCCCAAGTGAACAGATCAGACTGTTGAACATCCACAACACGCAGGATATGGTGAAGCATTATGACTGAACTGAAATACAGTGATCAGAAATCATAGATGAACCAGATGGCGTTCAGTGTGTCTTGGGAGATGCAAGTACAACATGCAGGAGCCAGGCATACACTGAACCTGGCCAGATATGGGTCCATTGGCAAACAGAAAGGTTGACGAGCAGCGGATCAGCTTTCGCTAATGTTGAATGTGGCAACGAAGATAGTACAGACTGATTTGACCCGACCCGAACAAAGCAGAGGATATGCCCAATCTATAAGTAGTAGGAATAGACCACGGTCAGAACACTTTCATCAACGTTTCTTTCATAACAAGATATCTGCGGATATAGTACGCTGGCTACGCTCATACTCGTGTTCTTAGCAACGCGTTCAACCCACTCCTGCACATTTGACGGTGTATCGTGTATCTATACAAAAATGTGTATACCTTAAGGCGATGCTTGTGACGATGAAAAGATGGGTGACAGACGTATGCATGTTGTGTATCACGAGTACGGAGCCGCACCACATACACAAATGAAAAAATGAGATACATAGATACATTATATATACATATACACAGATATTCAGAATAACAATATACACACCCCATACTCTGGACACAAGACCTACCATGGTGTAGCTGGCTGTGCACGTGTTCATGTAGTACGCCACGGGGACGCGACGCTTCCGAGTGATTGGCTTGGGTACTGGGGGCAAGCGGTAGCACTGTGTATCTCCTGCAGTGTCAGTGTTCAACAAATAAATCTATTGAAAATAAGGGTATTCCCAGCAACCCTAACCTTGCCGAGTTGATTTAGTGATTTGAATCGAACGCGAGTTAAACACATTATGTGCTACATACCGCCATATGATTTTTTCTTTCTTTCTTATGCGCATGAACTAACGTTTGTAGCATGCCACATATGTTGTGGGGAAACCCTGGATAAAGTGTGAATAGTACAGCTGACTGAAAGCCATGACAACAGCAGACTCAGATCCATGAGAGTACGCAATGATACTCGTACTTCCCTTACTTTAGCTAGAGTACCAGTACAGTAAACCATCAGAAACACGATGCGAGTATCACCGATTGAAGAGCTTCTCCTGTACGCTATTCAGATAAACTATCAGAAGCCACAGGATACCTTGCGGTTCCTCAGTCGCTACGAGCCGCATAGCCGCGCATTTGCCTAAACATCTGTGATCTGACCCTGTATCGTATCGGAGTTCTGCACTGTGTACCATAAAATATATACCTGTTGCCAACTCCTCACACAACGGCAGCTTAGGGGTCGAATAACCCGTTAAACTGATTGAGGACTTCATAAAGTGAGTCATGTAATACGACAGCGCAGAAGTCAGTGCCAGTGTGGTGGTGCCTCGCAGAGTGACGACAACCTAAGAATAGAATATACAGTTAGGGTGCTGCAGATTGGGTACATATACCCACTATCATACAAGAAGCAGCAACAGGAAGAGCGCTTTAGTGTACTTCGTATATAAACAAATACTTTGTTATATTATTCGTGAAGCGTATAAAATATCAACGTAACCAGTCATTCACGATAAAGTATATATCTCTTTAACCTACAGGTACAGCAATATATATATATATATTCGAGAAGAACAAAATGTATGAACACTCTTACTGGCAGAC
>NW_014040534.1:182723-185704 GCF_001186125.1 Sphaeroforma arctica JP610
TATATATATTAGAAGGGTCTAACTCCTTCACGTATCAATAGTAAGTATTTGTTATCTTGGAAATGCCCGCTATTATACTATGAAAGCTTATACGTATCTATACTGCAATAATACATGTGTATCTCGACGCGTTCGAATGCGAGTCATTGGGAGACAGTAACTTTAAGGACATACATTGGGCTCAGCGGTGGAGCTAATCACAAAAGTACTGTCTCCATCACTCCGCTCCAACAGTCCAAGTGTGAACCCCTTAGTAATAGATGCACCGAGAACTCTTTGTAATACCCCATGGGCGGCGTGTAATGCTTGGCTTCTGGTTTTGTACGGTGTGGGACGAAATATTCCACTATCTACTTCCTCATATCTCTTGACACTGCCAGGCACATTTCCATCTATCTCAGGTACTCCTTGCAAAGAATAATATTCACCCGATCTTACTATCGAAATAATTGTTTGCGTCTTTGTAACATCATTATGGGAAGATGGTACCGACATATGAATATCTTGTATGTCTGGATAATGTCGTACCGTTACAAAAAAAAGATCGCATCTGAAACCTAACAGCGCAATGAGTGTTAAACTCATTAACTGTAGGCACAAGCGCCATCTCGAGATTGTTGGTGATTTCTTCTCCAAGTAACGGGAATTGTGCGAGCAAAGACTGACTTTCTGCTTTTCTTCCTGCATGTCTATGATCCGTCGTCCGCATAGCCGATGGGCATAATATGACTTGCGTATTTGGGATTTTTGTTTTAGGGATAAATAGATGCAATATATTGCAATTTACATATTTATTATAAAAGCTGTATGACGTTTCAGAAAAGCCATTACTTTTGAAATTCCAAATATGGATTTGCTGCGGAAAGGGAAATTCTTTCAATAAACCAGGTTTTCTCGAAGAAAAGCTCACGAATCAATTCACAAGTTTCAACCACATGTTTTTGAAACGGAATACATACTGCTGACAAATGTATGAATGGTGGTACATTTCGTTCGATTTTAAATCAGGTGTGACCGTGTATATTTATGACATTATATTACATGCATCTCGATAATGACAGTAGTAAGTAGAGTACGTTGTGCCTATGTAGTGAACTTCGAAGTTCGAAGTTCGAAGTCCGAAATGTACATTCATAAATCAACCGGTTTTGAATTTTGAAAAGTGTACATTTATACGAGTTAGAAACTTCGAGATTTATCATCCGAAGACTGAAGGTCGAAAGTAGAAAGTAGAAATTCTCTGATGGCTATGTATTTAGAAGAAGGTGGCTATGGTACAAATAGTCTATATGCTTTAAAAAAAATGTATTTACGTAATATTTTGTATAATTTTCAGAGGGCTATGAATATTTCCGTTTTTCTTCTTTTTTTTTCAAACTGATACCACGCCCACAGCCGGCCCGCCACCAGGCGCCAGTCCGGGTCCTCTCATTTCTCCGACTTTAACAAGCCAACGCTACTCCAGTAGACCGCTTAAAATATGCCACAGATAGATTATATTATTGGTAAAATGCCACAGATATGGAATATCTGGTTTGAGATATCATAGATATCATAGTGTCGCGTTAAGTTCGAAAAAAACTAACTTCTCAACTCTGATTGGTTGACGCGCAAGATAACAAAAATCAGCTATAGATCGAGTACTGATAACTATTAAGTGATGCCACTTTAGAATCAGATTAATGTCTTTCTGTCACAGTATATCTTGGCTATTTCTGCTTGATTTAAAAGGCGGTTCTACGTATCATTAGATATTGGCTTACAGGTCATTTAATATTCACGAGTACATCAACCAGTATACACGCATCGCATCTACAAGTGCACATCACATCCCTGCATGTGAAGATACGCTCACTTTTGGGGGAGTTGCGCGCTATCTTAATAGGTTGATAATCGGAAATGTACATCACGTATGTTTATGGCCGTGTAATTAAAAAGTCCTATAACCGCAAGCACATCAACAAGTGAATGGGAGTAAATTTCATACAACGCCTCGTCAGAGCGCAATACGATCTCGCAACTAATACTACAAACATCAATATTGACATAGCAAGTATATCTGACTGGTTGAGTACATATTATCAAACACCAGTTATAAAGTGGAGAATATAAATCGATTATTGAGGTCCAATATGGCAACTCGTTCTGCTTCCGGCGCACGGGATGGAGCGATGCTCATACGTATCATGAGCGAAGACGACGTAGAGGTTGAAGCGATCAAAGTAGCCAGTCCGAGTACACCGAGACCGATAAGACTCGATAGTATAGATGGCAGCGTTGAATCGTTAAATATTGGCTCCAGTAACAATAAGCTGTTTGCCAGTACAGAGAACGATGTGCCACATTTACTTGCGTACACATCTGCGGGTGTGGTAGATTCGGCACCCACATGCGGGGACTTGTTGCAAGCCAGGCCTGCACTGCACAGACTGAGTGAAACGTCCATAGAAACAGGAACAGCCACTCTTGTTGATACACACGCATGTGAGAATTCAGATACGGACAAAGATACTGAGATAGATACAAGGATGGCATCAGCAAACAACACGGATATATTAGATAAGAGCGCCAGTAAAGATTCAAACACACGACCGCCGGCGTTGGGTACGCCAAGCACGTTTGATCTGACTGCGGAAGAGGAAAGCGGAAACAATGGACTGCAATATTATAAGATAGGTCGTACGTTGGGAACAGGCAGTCACGGGAAAGTCAAGTTAGCTACACACACGCTGTCGAATGTTCAGGTAGGTCAGGGTGAATCGCTGCATTAAATAGGTGTGTGTGATTCGGTTGTGAATGTTGTTTGTGGCTATGGCTGTGAATGTTGTTTTGTGAATATTGCTTTAAGTTCACATACAAGAACAACATGGGAATGATACTTAAATATGAATCATACAGCGATGTAAATTAAAAGTATGAACACGGTATATCACGACATCTATATATTCCAGATATGAATGTAACTTTTATGTGTGCATATG
>NW_014040534.1:186649-189630 GCF_001186125.1 Sphaeroforma arctica JP610
AATTGTGTGTGTATGTGTGTGCATGTTATTTAAATTAGCAATATATGGAATATATACATGAAGAATACATCAAAAGTTGAAATATATGTGCATGTACAATTGTGATACGATGCATCGTTATACCCAAAAAAGCACATCAACGACATACGTTCGTAATACTGAACGGATCACCGGGAACCGTGTAATCATTTAAACACTAATTAATAGTAATATGTAGAATCGCAATCACTCACTTGCACACAGTGTGCTGCAATCATATACACTCAGGCTTACCATATGAGTTACCTGCGCCACATTCACTTTCGTCGATTACAAATGCATTCGCATACAACTGATCCCTGACCAAATATTACATCAGTTTCTTCCACAACCAGGCCACATAGTAACCCTTAGTTTATGACACTTGACTCTCCCCAGCTGCTTTCTATGTAGATCTCTCTATCATCAACAGAGTCAAGCCGAATCTTTCACCTAACTCTATCAACCCTCTCAACATTCAGGTTGCTCTGAAAATAACGGAGAAGAGCGCAATCAACGAAAATAAGGAAATCATGAGTGAAATTCGCGCCTTGCGTGGCCTGAAACATCCCAATATCGTGCGGCTATACGATGTTATCGAAACCAACCGGTCTATTATACTCGTGTTGGAACTACTGGAAGGAGGTATGCAACGATATGGATGAGAACCCCATGAGTATCTAGTGCTTATAGTTTAGTATAAAGAGTCTAGTATAGTGAGTTGTAGTGAGTCTGGTATATGTAGTCTAGCATAGAGCTGTACCTGTCTGAAGTATATCACTAAGCACGTACCTCTAGTAGGTTTCTCACGTCTGCGTGCTGCTGATTGCCCCCCCTGTATTCCAGGTCTCACAATACAAAGTTTACACACTATACTGCGATGTGTTTGTAGCTTTTGCCCATGCGCTGTAGTACTATTACATGCTTGGTACCATATTCTTCAGGTTGCCGTACGTATCTAACAGTGTCAAGTGAACTGCTGTCTAGGTAGTGCTCACTCGAAACTTAGCTTTTGCGACTCTGGCTTAAACTTGTCTCATCTCTGTATGAAGTTGTAAGAAGTTTATTAAGTGGTACGTGTGACCATACAGTATTTTCTTCAAGCATCCCAACACTATGAATCGCATGCCATACTGCGGAGGTGATCGATCTTCTACTTGGACATGTTTATACATTTCTTGCGGGAAGCATTCATTCATCAGTGTCAGGTACGCTGTTTGCTCACTGAACGATCCCTTCGACTGTACACCTCCACCTACTGTCTAATACACATACTATTGTGAGTATTGCGATCTGTTAAACAACGATCTCAATCCCAAGTTTATTGTGACAATGACAATTTGTTCAACAACTCATTTCCGAAATTATTATAAGAATTGCAATCTGTTCAATAACGATCTCAATCCCAAGTTTATTGTGAGAATCACAATTTGTTCAACATCGATCTCATTCCCGAATTTATTGTGAGATTTGCAATTTGTGTAACAACGATCTCAATCCCAAATTCGCATACTAATCAGGTGAACTGTTCGACTATATAATGGCTCGTACCTTCATTTCGGAACGAGATGCCCGGCCGTTTGCGAGACAAATACTGGCGGGCTTGAGTTACTGTCACAACCAGAAGATCGTGCACCGAGACTTGAAGGTGAAGGCTTTTACTTTGTCCGTCTATATACCTATCAGTTCGTATGCGTACTTGAGGACGTATTTACATATGTTTGTTTATTATTTGATTGACTGGTATACATAGAATAGAAAGGGCATACGCATTCCGGGGTCTGGCACGAGTCTATCGCATACAGACAGAGCACACCTGTCTGTGGTGTAGTATTCACTGTGGTCATTGATCAACAGACTATCTCTGTGTAGTATTCACTGTAAAGTTCTTGATCAAGAGACTATCCCTGGGTCTGAGGTGGGCAATATTGGTGTTGAATGTGTTACAGTAACGATTTCTCTTAACACAGAAGGGGCCTCAGTTTAGTTTAGTCACACAGAACCCAATGAGCACCAAATGTCTTAGCAGTAGGGCTTGTACGAGCCAAATAGATAGCGCACCTCAGCGCCATGCAGCACCACGCGTCAATCAAAAGCACCAGACGCCGTTTGTGAGCGATTGGGCCGAGTCAGACATAGATAAATCGCTCACATGTAGACACCATATCAACCCATAATCAACGTTACCATGTGTGTTCATTTAGAAGGCTAGCTTTGTGCACAAACTATTAGCTATGATCACATTCGTACCTGTCTATGTCATTGTTTTTTAGTTCACTGTGAACTGAATTTTTTTCGCTGCACTGTCCTCTCAGCTGGAGAACATGCTATTGGACGCAGAAGGCCATCTCAAAATCGCCGATTTTGGATACTCGAATATATACAATACGGATTCCGGGCTGATGGTGAGATTTATGTCTGTGTTTTCATTTCATGTTTCATACTGTCTACTCTGTGGTGTATGCGAGTATGTAGACTGTGTATTTCAATAGATTAATATTTGTTATAAAAAATTGTAACTATGAGACTGCTGAAAAGGTAGTCAAAACTCGGAGTCGAACCAGAAGTTTGGGATCCGTCAGGGGGAGTTGTGGGTTTATTTCAGTCCGTTGCATTGTCGGACATATAGCCAAGCAAAGCTCTAACCGAGTCTCATCTATTAATATATAATCTTCAAAGTCCGAGTTGAAATCAGCCATAACACCGGAGTAGAAGTTATTACTACTTTGTTGTAGATGTTAAGTAGAGCTTGCTTTCCAACACAGCTGAGCATATATACACATAGATATATGTATTTACAATGCACCTAGTATGTAAATACACACATACAATATGACTATATATTTCTAAAACTACTATATATATATATATATATATATATATGTGTGTGTGTGTGTGTGTGTGTTGTGTGTGTGTGTATATATATTATATATATATATATATTATATGGAATGTATGTATAT
>NW_014040534.1:194700-196688 GCF_001186125.1 Sphaeroforma arctica JP610
GTATATATACTATATATATATATATATATATATATATATATATATATATATGCACACACATACTGACATGCCCGTATATATATACCTCTCTTCGCACTCTTGAAACCATGAAGATATTCTTGAAACGAACCCGTGATGTACTTGTAGATGTACTTGTACTTGTACGCTTAGCATACGCATGAAATGTCATATATACATCTCGTCACCATTGTGTACATGTACATGCCTACTCTGTTGTAGACACTTACTTATGATCCATTGTAGATACGTACTATTAAACGTTTGATATTTGCGATACTAGTTTCACCGCATGGGGTCGATGGACAGCCTATCCCACGTAGTCGTCGCCGGGCCCATGATCGTACGCGGCGAATCCAAAGAACGTATTGCACACCTCGACCGCAGCACCGGTGTACCGAAGAGCTCAGTCTCAACTGATAGCTATCCCAGTCACAGCCATACCAAATCGCTCTCAATTAGCACACCCATCCAGACCCCACCACACTGCCATGCACGCACACGAAGCGTAGGTTTGGATGTGTGCCTGGAGGTGACCGGGTTTATAGCACCCAGCCCTGCGGACAGTACAAGACTGATGTCTAAGTGTAGCCGGATGTCGCTGGACATGGGCAATTGCTCGCCTGTCTCGAGTGTCGAGGACTTCAATGGTGGGTATTTGTTTTATGTAGTTTGTACATACACCGTATGAGTGATGCGGGGTGTACAATTGACCTCAGCTGTTGTGTGTTGGACCGTGTGCTGGAAGGGTCTGTGTTATATATAGATAGCTGCAATGGTGATGTAGTGTTTTGGTTGTGGTTGATTGTGTCTTACTAGGCGGATGTTTACGAGTTGCCGATGTCGTTGGATGTGGGACAATTACTTGCACGTGCGTTGGATGTGGGACAATTGCTTGCACGTGCCTAGTGTCGACAACTTGCATGGCAGGTATTTGTACGTGGTTCAAACACAACATACCTACACAACAATATGCTATTCTGACTATAACTTTAAAATGAGCCGCTGTGTGCCGAATTGGTGTACTGAAGATGTTAATGTGACATCCCTATGGCCGTGTAGATGAGCAGTTGAGAGACTGACGTGATTGATTTAGAAGTATAGGTTTGTCTCACTGGCACTTTATTTGCAGTCGTTCGCTCATGGCAAGTGCCGAGGACATGTAGAGACCTGAAATTTCTCTGTGACCAATTCAAAAAGCGTCGGTGTTGTCATATAGTTGTGCCTGGTTGGTACCTTGAGCCACTGTACTACTTCAATAGTGTCCGTGTCTGTGTGGTACCCGATTTTGCACCGCACAAACCCGCCAACACCACCCCCAGCACCCCCGCAGTCAATGGGTCTGGATAGACATCCTTCGCCTGGTATACCTGACTGCCACGGTACCCTCCTCTCCATACCTCAAGTACTGATATCCCGTGTGACACTCCTTGCAGCCAGCATAGACGAGTTTGCCCCGCGCGCCACCTTTGCCATCCCCTCTACCAGCAACGCCAATCTGTACCGAAACAGCTCACCCGTGCTTGAGGAGGATAGCTCGAGCGGGACATTGTGTCTGTCTCTGTCGACTGGTTCAACGAGGTCGTCCAGATGGAAAGAGGGCGAGTTTGACCTGGCGCCCCCTCTCACAAAACCACCGGTCACAAAGCGGCGAAGCCTGCGAAATAGGTGTGTGTGTGTGTGTGTGTGTGTGTGTACAAGTGGCAGGACGTATGTAACACGTGTTTGATATAGAATATCTATATATGCACTGCACGTACACACACACTGCAAAGGAATAAAGCAATAAAGCGCCTCAGCGTCTATCTCCGTCGAGGAGCTTGCCGAGTTCACTGAGCTTTTTAAGGCGAGATAAGAACGCTTCTCTGGCTGATCCACCGATCCAAATGCGGTGAATATATATATATATATATATATATATATATATATATATATATTGTGTGTGTGTGTGTGTGTGTGTGTGTGTGTGT
>NW_014040534.1:197348-205939 GCF_001186125.1 Sphaeroforma arctica JP610
TATAGTAGTGTGTGTGTGTGTGTGTGTGTGTGTGTGTGTGAGTCTAATGTATACTTATACATACATAACAGGGGTATCGATGTACGAGAAACATACCTAGGATTTTTTCTACAACTGAAGAAGTACACAAGAACTCACACCATCTGTCTATTGTCTAAACGTATTGTTGTCAATTGCTCTTCATATGCAGCTTCCAAAGGCGGCATAAACCTAGTTTACAAACGTCCAGTCATGACGATATCCTTCAGTCCACAGACTGTAGTCAGCCGCTACCAGAGACTGAAGTCGTTGAAGAAACCTCTTTGACCGTACAGGCACTAGCTTCACCGTCTGTGGTCCGGAAATCATCCATGTATGTATTCTTACTGTTTATCCAGGTACATGCTGAACGTAGGTACATTCCCATTTGAGTAAATATTTACCTGTGAGGGAACGTACTCGTGTATGTTCATATTCATTTACACATATGCTGCCGTGTGAATGGAAGTCGTTTATGCAAGTGTTTATTCGTATACAAATACATATTTCGTGTACCGATACGTTGCCAGATAAATAAATATCCTCTACATATATATTTAGCCCACAATCCTGTGTGCGGGAGCCATCCATTCAAGCATTTATTCTTTGTGAGTACATTCCCTATGCAGTCAATACACGGGTGAGTGTAGTCTACCTCGTGTCCATATGCCCATGCGCATATACCCTGCTATGCCCAAACATAGATTGCAGTTTACTAACAATCGGCTCGGTACAATGCACCCATAATCCTTCTCTACCCAGCCTGAATGTATCCGACAGTATACCTTCCTGCTCATACTCCAGCACTTACATTTGTCAAAGTGTATAATTCTCGCCCATTCTCCCATACGGGATATACACTTCGAACGCATTCAACTCCCACAAATACGCATACAACTCCCACTATACAAGCGCTTACCCAGTCTCGGCTCAATTCATGCAATGCAGTCTGCAGTACAAAATGTTCCATCGCTTGAGTCGAAAAGCCACCAAGGAAAACTTTGGCTCCGACACTAGGTCCAGTCCAGAGGTGTCTCAGATAAATGCCACCCCGAGCCCTGCGTCCACAGCCTCGATGTAAGTGTCTCTCACACAAAGTATGCAGTTGCAACGTGTCGTTCTTGCTCAACAGGCGATATGTGTGGTAAATACAGAGCATATGTGTGGCATTTTTAAAAATATATCTGTGGTATTTACAAAAGATATTTACAAACGATATCCGTGTCATTTCAGGTCGATGGGGGATGACGGCCAATATCCCGACCTCGACCTCAAGGCGCGTGTGCAGACGCTCAACGCAGGAATGTTCCGAACTTCCACGACGTCCAACAAGTCCGCCAATAAGATCCTCGAAGAGATAAAGAAAGCATGTTCTGCGAATAAGATCAAGTGGGTGCAGGAGGGCATGCTGGTGGTGTGTGTACTGAACTTGGATAGTAATAAGAAGGTTAGCAAACTCTTCAAGAAGCTTTTAGAGGAGAATGGCATGAACCGTGAGGCGACCATCCGGTGGGAGATGGAGGTAAGGATTATAAATAAGTGATTATTTACCTATAGTGCTCGCTCAAAGACGTTTGTTCGTGTGTGTCTCCCGCCCATCGCTTTCGTCAGAGTGTATTATCACAATACAAATTCAGTTATTTATAACAAACTCGGTTTTGTTTTGTATCTCGATAGTTCGGCCCACGTTACAGACCCCCCCACCCACTTCATATTCCTTCACTCCGTCCCTCTCAGGTGGTGAAGATAGAACGGCTTAAACACTTGCACGGAATCAAACTTAAGCGAACGGGAGGCGACATATGGCTATACAAACAAGTGTGCGAGCGTCTCATCAATCAAATGAGACTCTAACGCCGGATCGATCTGGTACCACATATGCCGTCACTCTTGCAAGCGATAAATAGACATAGTTGCCAATAAAACAGGACACCATCACCAATTCCAGTGCGGTAAGAAATACATTCAGTTGCAAGTATTCGGGTGGGTCTGTGGTCTCGCATATTTCCAATACAATTCTACTTCATGATAGTGACTGAACCGGTACGCATGAGCACCCAGCTCTGCATAGGACATACATGTATATATATAAATAAAGGAAGGCACCAACTTTTTCAAAACGTAAACTTGTCTTTCAATTGTTTGCTAGGTCTTTCCTGGTCATGGCAAAGAAACTATTTTTGGTTAGTTGAAATAAACAGATCAAAAGTAGGTCTCTACATGAGAACAATAAAGGCTACTGCGAGCGGAATCTATTACCCTGCTCGAGTCGTGACATAGTAAATATATAGGGATAGGTAGGAATGCATAAAATAATGGAAATAAATTCATCTCATCTTCACTTTTCCAGTATTTTTATTGGCCTGCGTAACGACGTATATGAGACGAACAGAAGAAAATAATGGGTAAGAATAGCGGAAAGTGTGAGGTGAAGAGGTGACTGAAGAAAAAGTCTATTTTCTTATATTATACGGAGACAGTCACAATATATGAAGAAATACGAGGGGCCGCCGATGGATAATTAGAGGGCAGCCCCTGAAGATCACAATGTGTGATCTATGAACTTCCCCTTAATTCCCGAAGCCAGTTCCAAAGTATCACAATATAGAGAACGAAATTCTATGAATTTTGCGTCTGAGTGCCGCCGCAACCGCTAGGTCCCCATGAAGCAGCTAGACGCTAGACGAAGGGAATATAACCCTGCTGTATCCCCGAACAGACTCAATAAATATACCAAGGATGATGCCGGTACAATCGTTTGCGACTTCTACAGTTTGAGCACTGGCCACAAAACCTCGACAGAATGCATGTGGGCCAATACGGACACGATCAACCAGCGTTAGAGAAACACGCGTCACGACGAAGTTTGCAGAGAGTTGTCGCCAGAGCATATTAATTGAGAGTTTGTGATCAAATATGTCCGTATTGGCGGCTAGTAGATCGCCTAAAAATACAACAACAACAAAAATATCGCCCCTGGTCCACTGGATGCTGGTGAGCATCTGCGGCAGGCAATCGATGTCCTCGCTTACGATCCAGAGGCGTGTGTTGACCAGGTTGGACTCCAAAAAACGACGCATCAAAAACGAGAAAGGAAAAAAAGGTCTTTTTCGGAATCGGAGCGCCTATATTGTGACCGAAGTACAGTACTAGCGCGCCACAGTGAATCTCGACGTCATGTTGTTGAAGCACCACAAATATCCAGTCAGCGTAAATCACTAGCTTATGATTCGTATCTTCCTCAGGATACATGCATCGTCGTCAGAAAGACCTCATAGCCAGGCATAATTTCCCACCTCTTGTGGGCAGAGCTAAAGGTAGATAGTCGATCCGGATGAACACTTACTTTGAGTAGTCTCCAAAACTTGACTATGAGGTACTCGTTGTCCACCGGCCGAAAAGGGTTGAATCCTGATACTCTGGCTCAGGATTGATAGGTTGCGAGCACACCGTCGTATGTATTTACAGTACCGTCGACAGTACCGCCCGCCCCAATTCGATCTGTATCCAAAGTACGGGGTTGGTAATACCGCTGGTGGCTGAAGATTGAAGAAGGCGGTTACGAATCTCAATGAGGGAATCGGTCGTCCCAATTGCTGACCAATATGTTTGGGATAGTGTACTACACCTTATTTAGGAGCTGGCCGTGCGTCCGGTGTGTCAGATGATGCGGTCATCGCGGAGCCTTGGGCCAATTGGGGGCTATCAGGACTGTCGATATATTTTTTTGTTTAGAGCTGGCAGAGTACCTACCCTATCTTTGATTCCGTCGGCCCGTAGCCAGCAAGTAGCAAACCCTGTATATAACCGATCATCCACCAATCAATATTTGACAGCCTTACACATCTTCCTTCTCGCTGAGAAAGTACAGGGGGCTCACATAGCTGATGGGTTTGCCCTCCCTGGGAAAAATGAATTCATTTTTCCACATAGCTGATGGGTTTGCCCTCCCTGGGAAAAATGAATTCATTTTTCCAGTCTTGAAGGCGGAGACTTCCCAGTCAGCTGGAAGCTGTACAACCTCTAGCTTAACTCGCCCTGGGAACTGATTGTGTGGGTCCTTGCTAAAGTCATTGCAACAGATGTTGAAGTCGAAGTAATTCTGCTCTGCCCATACATACCGTCCATGTTTTCAACTGTGGTGCCTTTGCTAGTCCGTGAGCCAGTTGTTGTCCCTCCAGTACCAGGCGCTTTCCTGCGTTATGGTCATGAACCAATATCCGTCGTATTTGCGGCTACAGGGACAACTATTTTGGCCCAGTATCTATAGATTAGCGCCAATCCCAGTAGGAAAGTTTCTTCCTACGTGACTTCGTCACATTCAATGCTGAATTGAGATGGTTTAGCACCAGCCAAACCCTGCCACGTACATGCTGGTGGTTGCAGGAAAAACTGTAGAATGTTCGGTTTCAAATCAGGCGCTAAATTATACCTATCACCGCCTCTTTTGATCAAAGCACTGCTGTGGTGATGAAAGATCCTTATGAGTTGTTGCTTTTCCATTATTCACTTTTTACCCAGATTACGATCGGTGGACACAAGTGACTGTGGCGCGGGACTATCAGATCAGCTATCTTCAACTTCCTGCACACGGCGTACACATTCTTTGACATCCCTGAGCCTCGTAGAGCCTTTCTCCACGCAGCCTGGTATAATACGTCGCACAAAGTCTGTGGACCCCGAATAAGCAACATAGCTCAAAGTCTAGCGTTTGCTTCATCTCCTGAGTTCAGTGTGCCAAAAAAGCCTTTGAATATACATCAGCTTAGGTCGGCCTAGGCCTTGCACCACCCCCCTTTGTGAGAGCAGGTCCCACATATCCCTAACCCTCCAGTTAACCATCCAAGCAGGTCTCACATATTCCTAACCCTCCAGTCAACCATCCAAAACCTCTCACAGTCATAGTCTCTGCCAAAGTTATAAAAATTTCCAGATAGTCACAACAACCACACTCCCGTACGAGACGGAGTTAATGGCGACTTCTTCGTAAAAAAAACCGGTACTTTGATCCCGGTCTACGACGTGACAAGAATGATGTGTGACCAGCCCTGGGGGCTAGTGTCGAACAACAGCACACCAAGTCAGTAGATAACAGTGAAAAATGAGAAGCATGGATGCAAACTCATAATAGTTTAATAGTAGCAAGCCAAAAGTTATAAAGTAGAAGATCCTGACCTGAATTTTCATAATAAGTACTGTTCCAGAAAATGTTATCAGCACCTTTGCCTGATAGACAATTTGGTGACAAGAGTCACCACAAAGTAAACTACTCTTCAAACAGATGCAGTAATTGCTACCAGTCTCGCTGGGGTATACGGATAAAATTCTACACTCTAGGAATCAAGCGTTCTTAAATGAAAACACTCGTTTATAACACGTGGTAAACGTAATCAAAGCGGGCAAAGTAATAGATCAAGTATTCGAGAAAACTATTCGAGAAAACTAGTATATACGCAGAACAAGATATTCAGAAAAACTACATGAACGAGCTATGCAAACGAGTATAAGAATTAGAATGGCCGTTTAGAAAAAGGCGAGAGAAAGGGGCGTGAAAAAGCAGGACTTTCGCTGCTTGAAGGTAGCAATTCGGTTGTAGAGGCTGGTGTATTCTCTATTTTACATGTCGATTCGTTTCAGTCAGGCCTTACTTACAATATAAAACTTCAGTACATAGGTCGAAGAAGGGGTATTCCTTCTGTGAGAGTGAAATGCTTAATCTCAGGGGAAGAATCTATGAAAATGGTATGTACAGGCGTGTCCAGTACGCGTGTAAACTTTCGCAGACAGTGGTTTAGAAAGGTTCGTCTAAATTTGGACACAATTATCATTATTGCTAATGGATATCACCGGCGTACAATATCTATTGGTTTGTCATCAAACCCTAACCAGTAAACAGCCTACGCCTCAGCTAGTAGCGCGCCGAACCTTGCAGTCATCCCACCACAATCACCTGATGAAAACTTTACTATAAATTTTGCACCTATTAGCGAAAGTGGCAATGAGTGATGATAATCGATGGTCGGTGTACATCCTGTTCTTCCCTTGATTCTCGTTTTAAAATCTTTGCAAAATGTACCCCGCGATTTTGTCCAAACTTTAATATCGACGTACTTCGTACACTACAACAGACTTAAGAACGCGAAGGCAAAAGGCGAAGGTAATTGCCCACGCCTGAGCATTGAATGACGTTGCAGAGGTGGATCGCCAAATCGAAACAAGAATGCGGTGATCCGCATCTCATATAGTCAGCGTCCTTAAACACTACGCTGTACTCAAGTACCCCTTTCCAATTCTCTGAGCAAATCTAGAGTTCACTATGTACTCCGACATTGCTTTAATGACTATCATAGCAGTACAACTTGATTGCATTCGTAGCGTGAGACGATTTGAATTGCAGATGGTAGCAATCTGGCAAAATACACAACATTCGAAATCCCTAAATAGCAGTTTTTGAAGCAATTATGTTCTCTCTAAACACAAACGGTAACTGTAAGTGCATGCGGCGCAGAATCATGTGTACAAAGTTAATGTGTGTGTAGAACATACACGACCAAATGTCTGTGCGGCACGCGTGCTATGAGTGTGTAGTATTTGTGTGCCTATAATGCTTGTGTACATGTGTGTAATACACACGCAGTATAGTTGTGAGAGGAAGGAGATACTCGACTGGCTACACCCTCTCAATGTCAGAAAAGAACCCCCTCTCATGTGGGTCGGGAAACACGCACCGCTTGCCACTACGTATACAGCAATGTCGTTAACTTCCCTCCATAGTGAGAAGTAGGTCACATCGCACCCAGAAGTACTCAGTCCACCTTGTATTCCACTGCCACGGTGTATCATGAGCGCCTCATCTGAGCGCCCGTTTCATCTCCCTTATAATCCTTGAGAAGAGTGGGATAAGACATGAACCAGCGAACACTTCCCAAGGAAATTCTTCCCCCCAAATCGGTCCTACAGTGCATATTAATATTCAAGCTTGGTCTCCACGTGCTCGTTGTCAAGCACATAACCATCTTTGCCATGTCACTTTGCAGGTCTCATGTGGGGGTTCGCAGACGAACCTTCACGTTTATCTGTACCCGGATGTATATTAATATTGAACCGGGATTCTCATAGTCACCTCGCACTGACAATTACTTTACCTGCGGCGTTCACACCAGCTTATAGTTTATGCCCGTTACTTGATGCCGGCCCTTCTGATTGTACACCAGCAAGGTGACATCTACCTATGCAGTCACATCTGAGCTATTGGAATCGTCTATATCTGCGCCCAAACCTGAGCCAACAGGACCATTTGTATCGGCAGTTACACTCTAGCTGATTCATTCAATTGTCTGTGCTTTCGAATCAACTTATAGACTGGCGCTTGCACCTGAGAATGTGCACATCCAACTGAAACTGTCGTTTTGCAATGTACCTACATCGACACCTGTGTAGATGGGACTTGATGGGCGTGTACTTGAGCTAATTAGAGCTGTTTATATCCGCATCTGTATCTACTTGTATACACGCAGTGGTGTCTACAACTGGATCTGCATCTGCAGGTGAACCGGGGATAGTATCTGAATTTATCTTTCCACTTAAATCCGCTCCGGGAGGACAGTTTGCATCTGTATCGACTGTCCCTTCCCTGAGGCGCGAGCAGGGAGGCGTCAACTCTCGCGTGTGTATACTCTTCTGTGGACACATATCTGCATTCTGGTCAGTCTCCTGTACATCCACAGAAAGTTCCCCAAGTGTCGCATCTTCACTCTGCAGACCTTCAACCGTCCCATGGAGCCCCTGGTCACGTACAGTACTTTCCTTAATAACTTCACCGTGCACACTATCACTTGGCCCGGCTAGCACCCCTTTAGCGCTATCCTCCCCGTGTATGACAGCGTCTGGTGTCACCGAAAACGACACACGCGGTGGCTCTGAAGGTGTTCTGCGATGGTGCGTACCACCTTCAAAAACATTATCAACATCCCCAGTCTTATCCTCATCTCCACCAGCACTTCCCTTACTCACTACCATAGCTGTACCACTGGTACTGAATCCAGTGGTATACTCAGGCCCATGCTTTGACGGGGACGTAGGCGCAGTAGAACTCTCCCTACTTGGCGTAGCATTGTTCTGCCCAATGTTACTGCTTAAATTGTCAGCAACTATACTCTCCCGTGTGCGGTGGTGTGTACTCTCGGTGACATCCTCTCCCTCATCCAATCCCGAGTAGCTATGAGAAATGGGTGTGTTCGCGCGTGGGTGTCTATTCTGCAGAGATCCTAACTCAGGATCACTTGTGTAGGTCTTGGCGCAGTCTACGAAAAATTTACCATATGCACAGTAAAGATCCACAAGTTGATGTTCCATCTGCGCATCGTGTGAAGAGAGAATGGAGGTACACGGTAACATGGATATATGTATCTACCCATCAAAAACCAGCCACGTAATGTGACCAGTATGCTTTTCTACAATATTCCGTCATATCCTGAGCAACCATAACTGTATCATCCACTATCATATATATATTTATATAAATATATATATATATCTATATATATATATATGTACATACATATTCATATATA
>NW_014040534.1:206817-210047 GCF_001186125.1 Sphaeroforma arctica JP610
ATATATATACACACACACACACACACACACACACTATATATATATATATATATATATACATATACATATATATATATATATATTAATAGATATACATGATATATATATATTTACTACACACACACACACGCGCACACGCACACACGCACACACACACACACACATATATATATATATATGGCAACGTATAAGTATATAGGAATTGATTCGTATGTATTAGCCTACCTGCGCTTTAACCTAAAATCCACATTGTAAATCCTAAAAACTTACTGTGGCCAGCAGATTCTTCTGCAGTAGCTCCAGCTTGACTTTGACCACCACGCGTGCTTCGTCGAGTTTTTGTTTGCGGTTGACTAGGTCTTGTTCCTGTGCTGGTAATGGGCTGATACTCGGTGACTCTAACTCGATCCGCAACGTATCGAAGTGTGTTCGCGTGTGCTCCCAGAGCCTGATGGAGATCTGTGGTATTATGAGAGTGTGCACGTGTCCATGAGAGTGTGCACGTGTCCATGAGAGAGTGCATGTGATCTACATACACAAACGAGAACGCTGCGCATATCGTTAGATGAGGGAGGTTTATTCATAAGTACTTACTTATTAGAGTAGAGCTCAATATATATCGAATATCATATCTACACATATATGTAGATAAAAACTTATGTACATATATCTAAATACATATCGCTTATGTAAAAAAGATTCTGCACAAAGTAGGATAAGGCAGTACTACTTATGAGTACCTTCTGATTGATGTAAAGTTCAATATTTATAAATATCATATGTATGCATATATGTATATTCATATCTATATAAATATCGCTTGAATGAAAATAAGCCGCATATACTAGTGAAGCGATTTCAGGTTTGTGCTAAGTCAAAAATCTGGTTTGACATGTATACTATTGCAGGATTAAGAGAAACAACACACTTTCCGACACTACAATGCTCTATTCTAAATGCGTATATGAGTGAATAGAATACACCTGTACGCATGTGCTTGGTCATTACTAATTGTACAAGCATTTTATCAAATGTAGCGAAGGCTCCAAACGATAAGTATAGATATATATATAAATGTACATATACACCAAGTAGCATATGTATACCATTTTTTTTTCTCCACAGTCTGTAAACGCGAGACAGGCAGAGTATGGTGTACCACACAGAGACTGAACATATGCACAGATTCATGTACACATACGCGAGTATCCATGCCATTTTCCATGCCACTTACAACTGTATCCTCCATTGTTTTGCTTATTGTGGTCTCCATAGTCGAGATGAAGGTTGCGAGTTGCTCCTCCAGTCGCTGACTCTGCAAAGACGCATTCCCCAGGGCCAGTGCATTCTTCTCGTACAGGACTCCCACAGAAGCAGTCGTGATGCTGGGGCTTTAAGGTATAAGGGTCTAGAGTTTAAGGGTCTAAGGGTCTAGAGCTTAAGGTACAGAGTCGAGGGGTTAAGGTGAATGCCAACACGCCCAGAAATAAGTAAGCAAGTTTCAAACATAGTGTATTCCAGGCAAATTTCAAGCAAAGTTCGTGTTCGTTCATCTCATACAGATCTTCCAGAGGGGTGGGTGT
Source organism: Sphaeroforma arctica JP610 (assembly GCF_001186125.1). Lineage (NCBI taxonomy): Eukaryota > Ichthyosporea > Ichthyophonida > Sphaeroforma > Sphaeroforma arctica. The sequence continues at coordinate 208,401 of NW_014040534.1, forward strand.
CATGCTAATATACTGCTGGTACTAGGGCACGAGCACAGGGAAATGAAATGCGTATAGTCGCTTAGCACTCTAGTAGCCGTTGCAAACTATCAAAATTTCGATGATCACTTTGTTTCAGGATCGAAGCACGCCATAGTCAGCTAGCTATGTGAAGAGTCGGGAAAGTATTTTCACATCTACGATGGGCACGCGAGAATCATCACAAAGAAAGTACAAGATCAAGCCAAGCACCATTGATTTTGGAAGGATTTAAACTGTGAAGCCGAATAGCCACGATACTACTGTACGCTGTGTACTAAGTGCATTTTGCATGAAAGCACGAACAGACAGACGCATGGCATGCATGTATACATACTTCGATTTTCTTGCGAGTACTTTCATGAGCTGCGCCATGGTCTGTCTGTGCGTGGTGGTGTTCGTCACATCCTTGTGGAGGGCCTTGGCAGCCTTGCTGAGATCAACATAGCTAGTGGTCACACGAGGAAACAGAAGCATGAGGAAAAATGGGTCAAAATAGAAATTGCACAGCATATCAACTATACATACTTTTTGCACGTGTATATACATACATACGTTTATAAACTTGCATGTATATATACATACATACATTAATAAATTTGCATGTATATATACATACATACATTTATAAATGTGCATGTGTATATACATACATACATTTACCCGCGGCAGCCATGCACACATGTGTACAATTTGACTCCATTTGCGACGAGAACCTTTACCTAACCTAAATAACAACTAGGAGTACGTGTATATATACACAAGGACACGCTACAACATACTATGCGGTTCCCAATCGCAAAGTTGTGGCGACACTACGGTCTTAGGGCATCGTGAAGGTGAAAGTAACATTTAACAGCGTACATTGTGCACAGGACTGATATAGATTGGTACTTAATGTTGTTGCTTACTTATCTTCATTGTTGTAAGTACGGATATAAAAATAGCGTTTGCGTGCGATATACTTGTTCGTATCCGCATTCCAAATGAAAGCATGTTTGCTTTATATTCACGAATGAGTTTAGTACTGATATATTAACCGACTCTCGAAAAGATCATTAAACTGACACGCCCTAGAAATACAGAATGCGCCTACGCAAATCAACAAAGTCAACCAAGCAGACATATGCAAACAAGATAAGCATATAATCTACTCGCAATAAAAGTGTAAGTTAAGCGTTTATATCCATTTATATACGTGCGCACTACACATGACATATCTACATATACGCAATCCTAAAATTACCATACATTAAAGCTACAATCTCACAAGCGCACACAAATTGTACATACATAACCACATGCAATAAAAGATATATGCTCCATAACTCCTATAACTTTCCCCAATATCTATATCAAATAACACTATTAAAGATAGCGGAATAGTTAACTGCCGTATGTGACTTTTGAATAATTGCATTAAAGTATTAAATTTCCTCACAAGTACGTATGTTCACTACGCCTCCCCATTAAGTTTCGTATATCGATGCTCACTCTCCTGCATGTATTCATTATTCTAAACAACAGTATACGAGCATAATCTAACCGTGATATATATGTATCTAAATCTATACACACACACACACCCACGCATATATATATATATACATATATACACACACACACATA
>NW_014040534.1:210067-216038 GCF_001186125.1 Sphaeroforma arctica JP610
TATATATATATATATATATATATATATATATATATATATATATACAAATTGTATATCTGGTTATATATTTATTCGCACATTACTATACATAGAGTATACCAATAGAGTTTTTTTTCTACTCTCTATACTCGCGTAACCATTTCTCATACCTTTTCTTGGCCTCATCAAACTGTGCGATGCTGTGCTCAATCTCGGGGTCCGGGGTCTTGTCGACGTGGAATATCTTTGTATTCACAAACCGCTTCATCTTGCCAAATAGACCCCCTGGAGCGCCCCCATTGAGTGTTGTTTTGGCCGGGGCTGTAGTGGTGGGTCTAGGCGGCGGCGTCTTGGCGCGTGAGTGCGACATCATGGCTTGATGTCTATATGAGTGCAGGGTTAAATTGATTGAACGCTAGCTAATCTATTTATAATACACACTGCTGTTCTTTCGTGCGTGGTCTAACAAGTGGCCGACTTGACGATACCATATGGGATACCAACTCTCTCTCTCTCTCATGTATAGTGTCCACTGTTTGTGTATGGCAATGAATAAAATAGGGAGGCAAGTGTTCTATAATAAATAGAAATAGTCTCGTCATAGAATATGCTATCTCCAGAGATCGTATGAGTCATAGTCATACATAAATAGTAGTAATAGATCTGGCGGACATTGCCATATCTCCGCATCTCCAGACTCCACAAGTCCACAGTCCACAGTCCAGTCTCCAGAGTCCAGACTCTTGACTCTTGAGTCCAGAGTGACCAGACCCCAGCAAAGTCCAGAGAGATCATATCAAACTAAATATCATAAGTACCGAACATCCACTTCTATTTTGGCGGGCGCTTCAGATCTGTGGCAAAATAGCCGGACAAGGCTTTCTTAGAACCCCAAACATCATGTCAATATTCTATTTTAAATACATCCCTCTTGCACCATAGTAAATAGTTGCACGGCGCTTTACCGCGTATGTAATAAAGGCATAGGTCTTAGGTTGGACAAGGTAAATATTGACACTATATTATAAATTATAAATATATACCGACAATATAGTGGTCCTAATAGGGGCGGCCTTACACACGTTCAAATCTTGTATAGAACGCAGATTGCTCACGTAAACACTCACTGTACTAACACATCCTAGTTTTTAGTTGGCACGGGTTACGTGTGTAATATTCTGTGACCCCCAATTACACCTTTACACCTCACTATACAATTTGAGTGTTGTAGGTTTGTAGTAGTGGCTGGTTCATCTGCCGTAAAAGGGCTGTTGGCGTGACTCGTAGATGAATTTAAAACAACTGACATCGAACAGGTAGCTGACATAGTAGTACGGTTGGTATTGAAACGGTAGTTGGTATATTTGAATAGCTGCCATCGAAACGGTAGTAGCTAGAGGTGCAATGTGGTCCATCAAAGTCCATAGAGGACATCTTACAAGATGTTCAACACTTCAAATAAATCGATTGATGCACGCTGCAGGTATGATTCAGATCCGATCGGTGTTGGCTGTGCATGTCTTGTATATAGTTGTGATATGGACTGCTATGCGTTTCACAGATATTGTCTGATGCATGTGGTGTGGTATTTAATGGCATAAAAGGGACAGTCTACAGAATTTCTGACCCTCTGTATTAAGTATTTGGCGCAAGTGCGGAATATTGCGTTTCAAACTCTTTAGTGGTCGATGTGGATTCGTTTTAGTAGCTGTGGTGTGTTCGACATATAATAGCTATGCTAGGAGTTCGTTATTGCGATGTCAGAGAGTATCTCATGTGCAATCGGGACTGACAATTTTTATGTTTGCCACATGCATGGCGACACTTGTGGGTGCAAATGAACTTATAGAGACACGTGTTTACGGCTGTTCTAGTCACTTAAGGAGCCCAAGTGAACAACGAAATGACAACAAATACATTTAAGCTATGGTTCAGATTGCATCTATACATGAAGCTACACTTATATTCGTTGTGCGCCGTATGAAGGTGCCGTCCATGGTTATTTCGTGTTCTTAACATTTGGCGGATGAACAGACCATTGTACTCACATAAATTGATCTATTGTGTGTACTGTACCTACCACCGATGAAGGCTGGCTACACTTGTATGCTTTGGCTCTTTCCGTCACATGTCACATTTGTAGCTCGCGTATCAGCAGACCAAATACATTTATAAGTTGATCTATTGTGTGTAATATATCGACCACCAATGCGGGCTGGCTATACTTGTATGATCTGGCATATTCCGTCACATGTCACATTTGCAGCTGGCGTATCAGCAGACTAAATACATTTATTAGTTGATCCATTGTGTGTAATGTAATTGCCACCAATGCGGGCTGGCTGGCTAAACTTCTATGATTTGACTTATTCCGTCGCATGTCACATTAGCAGCTGGCGTATCAGCAGACCAAATACACTTATTAGTGGATCTATTGTGTGTAATGTATCGACCACCAATGCGGGCTGGCTAAAATTGTATGGTCTGGCTTATTCCGTCACATGTCGCAATAGCAGCGGCATCTACCGATACTAACAGCCCAGAAGTGGTGGAGTTGCTGCAGAAACCAAGCTTCAACTTCAAACGCATATCGGAACATGCGGATGCAATGCACAGGAATGCTCAAAATAGGTACGTAATCATTCTAAAATGTGTGCTTGTTCATTGCTGAGATAAAACGTACAACACAACGCGTGTAGCACTGACCCCATCTTGCTTGATCCACACACTGTTTAGCATAGGTTGTGCTGTAAGGATGTGTTTGTAGTGCGACGTGCAGGTGTACGCCGACATGTTGATGGACCAGCAGATTGTTGCTCCTCGTGTCGTACTCATATGTCAGGAATGTCAAGGCCGCATAACTGTTGGGAGTAGTATGGCTCGACAGACAACCAGTACGGTATGCTCTCAGGGCAGGAGCTCATATCAGCTGACAACGTTCGGTTGTACTTACACGTTCACCAAGCATGCCAAGAGGGCGCATCAGGTACGAGTAAGAAGCCTGCACAGTTATATCTACACACTAAGGGCAATATCTTATAAAACGCCATATACAATCTCATCCGCGCATCAGGAATGTCAAGACGGCAGATGCGTACTCGGTGAAGACTTTATACCGAGATCAATGCAGTCTCATTGGCCGTGTGAACGAATACCGACAGCGACGGAACGAGCTGAACGGCCAATTAAAGGGGCTTACTAAACTAAAAGGGTAGGCTTTTGGCGCCAAAAGTCCTGTTGGGTACATACGCTTGCTTGTATGTGTATACTGGATTATATAACCTCGCTTCTGTACTTTACTGGGTACATGTGTGTGTATGTATTTACGCGTGTGTTAAACAGTGTGGGTGCGCGTGTGCTTGTGTATGTGTACACTGCGAATGTATGTGGATCTGTATAAGATGAGCTACACAGCCACATCGCGACTTTCAGCTTTCGGTTTCCTGCACCTATTGGGATTTCATTCAGTATGGGGAAGTGAACACCTCCTGTGATGCTCAGCATAATACTTGTTGCGGTATTTTTAGTCTGACAGCTACACCTGCAGCTTAAAGCACCACTCAAGCCACACATATGTAGATGTTATCTCAAGTGATGCCACGTGCGAATACTATTTTAATACAACAGCACGACTTCACACACACAACACACTCAGAGATGATGTCGTTGCAAAACGATCCGCTCTGGTTCAAGAGTCTCAAGCCCTGAAGAGCACTTTAACAATCAGCGAATCAGAACTCTCCGATATCACCAAACAACTATACGACGCCGCTGGAAATATACCAAATGAAACGCATCCAAACAGTCCCATTGGCGCAGAGGAAAACGCACGTATTGTGGCCATGAGGAACGATAAGCCTCACTTTGCATTCACGCCAAAAGATCATGTGGAGCTAGGCAAATACTTGGATTTATTCGATTTTGAAGCTGGTATGAGTTGTTTTGTGTGTGGTTTGTACGTGTATGCTTGTAAGAGTGATTTGTTAATACGCTAGCCTGTACGTGTGCGTATATCTGTGCATAGGTTTGTGTTTATATCGTTGTGATTACAGGATGGAATATATCTAGTGTCGTCAGCAAAGTCTGGATCCACGTGAAGTCTAGATGGTTGATGAGCTCATACACAAGGATTCAGTGGAGGGTACTACTTGGCACCGTAAGTGATGAGATGTCTAGTATAGAGTCCGAACCAAAAATATCTCGGAATAGACGATTAAATGAAATATACAATCGAATTCATATTGAGAAACTTCGGAATAAATAATAGCATTCTTATCTGTGCGAATTGCGTGTGTGTGTAGAACAGCTATCCCCTTTCTCGTATCTCTCTGTCCCGTATGTGTCCATTCGTTGTCATGAAGCCATACATATAGTCGAATGAGTTCTGTATCTGTGGGTTACCCATGACATTCCTATTTGCTTTGTACATAATTTAATCCGTGCACATCCCTTATATAGTATTGATCTTCTACTGCTACTCTCGCTGTAGCCTCCGCTGTAAGTGGACACAGTTTCTACTACCTCAAGAACGCTGCCGCGAGGTTAGAGCTGGCCCTAATACAATATGCGGTCGACTTTGTCAGTGACAGGGGTTTTACTGTGGTTACAACGCCCGATGTGGTTAAGACTGGCCTGGTTGAGGCGTGCGGGTTCAAGCCTCGAGATGTAGAGGCAACACAGGTGAGTATGTTATGTTGTCGTGTACATGCTGTTGTGTCTTGGATGGGTTGTATCATCACATATATCAATAACGTTACCATACACGTGATAGTGGGGGTCGGATTTATTCTTTCCAACAGCATCTCACTGGGTTCAAGTGGGCCTAACAGTGGCCTGCGGTCATACAGATAGTGGTACTTTGTGTCGAGTTTTCTGCACCACGGTACACGCCATACATGTCAGCTGTGGCAAGATTTTTTTTTGAGCTTGCTTCGGTAATAGTGATAGAGGTTCTACGGTAGTTCCGACACCTGTGGTAGTCGCATCTGACCTTTTTGAAGGGCTTCCGTTGACCTTAGATGAACGTGCCTGTTGAAGGCGTATGTCCGTTGACATTAGTTGAACGTGCCTGTTGAAGGCGTTTGTCCGTTGACATTAGTTGAACGTGCCTGTTGAAGGCGTATGTCTGTTGACATTAGTTGAACGTGCCTGTTGAAGGCGTATGTCTGTTGGCATTAGTTGAACGTGCCTGTTGAAGGCGTATGTCTGTTGGCATTAGTTGAACGTGCCTGTTGAAGGCGTATGTTGGTTGTCATATTCAGTGATGCAATTGTGCGTGATGCTGGGTGCTGGTTCGTACACAGATGTGTTCGTAGTCCTTCTCACATTTTTAATAGTCAACTTCGGTCCTATTGATGTGTCCATTAATTCGCTTCATTTTGGTGGTTGCCATTTCCAGACTGTGGCTAGCATGTGCGCCTGTTCGTAGCAACCTCGGTAGTATATGCTTTTAGGATTTTTAGTAGGCAAAGAGACGGCGCGGTTGAACACTAGCTGTGTATATATATTTTTGAGCTACACAAACATTTGCATCGATATATGGTATTCCAATCATCACACCTATTTTTTAATACCGCAGACCTACTGTCTCGAGAAACCGTACGAGCACCTGGCACTTTCAGGCACGGCCGAGATCCCATTGGCTGGTCTTTTCATGGGCAAAACCTTCAAAGCATCGCAACTACCAATTAAAGTGGTTGCCTTCGGACGGGCATTCCGAGCGGAAGCGGGCGCCTATGGAGGTGTGTGAATGTTCGGTGAGTATGTTAGTAAGTGCTCAGAGAGTTATATATATATATGTGTGTGTATGTATGTATGTATGTATGTATGTATGTATGTATGTATGTATGTATGTATGTATGTACGTATATATACATAATATATATATATATATATATATATGTATGCATGTATATACATATATATATATATATATATATATATATATAGTACTGTCCTGTATATATATATATATATATATATATCTATAGTA
>NW_014040534.1:216058-226918 GCF_001186125.1 Sphaeroforma arctica JP610
ATATATAGTATANACTATAGTACTATAATNTATATATATATATATATATATATATATNTATGCNGTATATACATATATATATATATATANATTATATATAGTGTGTGTGTGTGATTTTGTGTATATGCATACACATATACACACATACACACACACATATACATACACACACACACACATACACACATACATACACACACACACACATATATATATATATATATATATACGAACTGTCATGCGCACGATCGAGGTAGCCAACGATGCTTACCCTCACTCCACAATCACGTGGCCCCAGTTATCTTTGTGCTACCAGTCTACCTATAATCCACATTCTCTGTCAACTATTAGTGAAGTTTTAATGCAGATTTGCTGCCGACATACTGACGGGCGTGTCCAGCAATGATTCGTATAAGAATATCCATGTATATTTCGCAAATAACAATGTCAAATTGTTCCACTCTTGCGAAACAAATCGGGTGGATGCCTTGCCTTCACGGCAACACAATCGCATTCACGTAAGTATACTCCGATGTTTATCTCCAGCGGCAAACAAAGGGTTATACCGTGTGCACCAATTCAGCAAAGTAGAGATGTTTGTTGTAAGCGAGAGTGAGGGGTCTGCGACTGTCGGCGACGGAGAAACTCAGTCGGAACTTGCGACAAAGTGCACCGAAAGCGATGAATTGTTGGAAGAAATCAGGACTATCCAGGACGAATTTTTACAGAGCCTAGGCTTACACTTCCGGTAAGGTTTGGTGTTTCAAGCGTAGCTTGAATTTTAATGAACATGTGAGGGTTTACTTACAGTGGATATACTATCTTTTTATATTACATCCGGTGAAGGTAGGTTTCAGGCACTCATCGCATTGGTGGATTCAAATGTCATTGGGTGTGCTTGTCATGTTGAGGATAAATCGGTGTAGCTGTCTATAGGCGGGCATACTGCATGCCCCTCGACACACTATCGGGAAACTGCGGCATCGGCCATCGATGCTCTAAAACGTGTCTGCTTTGCTTTAAATAACTGCTCAAGTATCGATACACCTATCGATGAGATAAAAACATTACTGAGTTTTTACGACAATTGAACTATTCTGCTGACAGCTCATTCGTACACGGTCAATTTCACATATCATTCAATTCATTATCGCCTCATTCACCAATCCGAGACAATCGCATCGGCAGCTATGGTATCAGAGTATAGGCATGTACTAACTCTATGGAAGTTTCAGATTTTTATATTCACACTTTTAGACCGGATCCCATTGTATTCGGATGTCAAACATTTGTATCTACACAAACCCGATCCTGATTTTTTTTATGCATCACTTTCCCAGCGTCTTGGATATGCCAACGGAAGAATTAGGTGCGGCGGCCTACAGGAAATACGATATGGAAGCCTACATGCCTGGACGTGCTCTATCAAGTGATGTGGTAGACGGATTGGCTTTCGGCGAGGTAAGGACCGATTCTACTTTTTAGTCGCATATCTCAGTGTTTATAGAAGGATTAGTACTTTATTCACGCCAGTCCTCAAGAATAAACTTAAAATGGACCCTTGGTTAGTTTGAGATAGAGAAATTCTTTATTGTAGTAGAATTTGGCCTACAGAGAGTAGGCGTGTGCATATTGGAAGAGTGCCCGGAATTTGGGGTTAGGGTATATGAAGTATATGGCGACACTCCTATCTTTTTCCGCGCCATGTGTATATCTCTCCAACCACCGTACATTTGTTACAGCACACTGTGCAGCTAGGCGTAACCACGCGTTGTCAAACAAGTTGATTAATAATTTTATCATCTCTCCACCTTGGGCAGGTAACGAGCGCTTCTAACTGTACGGACTTTCAAGCGAGACGGCTGAATATCAAGTACAAGACACATGACAGCAGTCCCTCACTGTTTGCGCACACACTCAACGGTACCGCGTGTGCAGTGCCACGTGTGATTATCGCACTGCTGGAAACTCATCAGAATGAAGACGGGACTGTGAATGTCCCTGAGGCCCTGCACTCGTATATGAGGGGCAAGGTTATCAGACCGCCAGAAAGGGTGTTTTGAAATAAAGACATCGGATAGTATGTGAGATTCTTTCGTTGAAATTGTTTGACGCAATGGAGTGAATAATGTGCACTAGACTGGTAGTTGGTAGCTAGAGCGATGTGATATGTGTCGGCCCCCTCGGAAACCTGTGTGGTCGTGTCACACGGTTCGCCCGAACACTCCCTTGCTTCAGGGGCTGTGCCAACGAAAGCCGCTACCTTTATCGAACATATTGTATCAGTTAGCACCATCGAAAAACAGTGGATTCTGGCTGCACCAACTGGGATCACCATTCGCTGGAAGATTACTGATGGGTACTACTTAACTGTCTCCATCAGGCGCTCAAGCCACGATATCTTACTGGGTAGATGGATGGCTGATTCCAGCGATTTGTATGCAAGATTTCTGATATAGTAACAATGTAAATGTGTGCAGAAGAGCAGCTGGGAGTGAGATTTTACAGGTCTGAACTATATCACATTGTTTTGATGGAATTTACATCTGCAACGAATCGTTCATTTGACTACTGCAAGCTTTGGTGTTCTTGTTGAATATATACTATAAATTTTCGCAGTATGCTTATAGTCAGGGTGACTAATCATATTCATAAACACAAAATGTTGTCAGCGGTGTTCAAAACTTTCCACCGATTCGAAAGCGTATATTTTTCTAGTGTAAGGCGGAAGATAATAATAATATACATCAACGAGATATAAGGGTCAGATGAAGAGGAAAACACATAGCTGAGCAACCTTCAGGTTATCTATCCTTTCTCGTCAAGTGTTTACCTCACGTACGTAAAATTCAACGAGACTACCTACTCGAGAGTGTCGCATCGCCTAGATTCGTCATTTGAATTGCATGGGAACGGGAGTGAAAGGATAAATAGACAGTATGCGTATGCTCGACCCAAAACAATTGAATTGAAAGTGGAAAATTTGAAAAGTGGAAAACTGAAATTAGCGAAACTCATAAACACAACACAGCAAATGGCAGGAACGGGAAACCACACTAGTAGAGTACATACTATTTTGCATACATACTACAAAGTACGTACTAGTACTGACTGAAACTGGGAAACTGATAAATAGAAAGCCGGAAAGCATTCCTTTTGACCTGTGCCTTTGGTGAACTGCAGTAAAAGACTAAAGAGGGAACGACAATGTTTGACTTCATCAATTGTGCAAATAATTTGATTGGAAACTGAGTGTTTACGTTGTCGGAGCGGAGGCTGACACTTATTTCATCTCCCCCCCCCCCCCCCGCCAGCCTCAAATAGTAAGGGGTGTCATAAATAAAAGTTGAACGTAAACCTATTTGTTCTTCTCGGTTTGTCAACCCTGAAAAAACCTTCTACCAACACCTCTCTTTACTAGAGAGTCAAAACTTAAAACCGTCAACAAACTTCTAACTGCTCTTAACGTTTTCAGCTTTACAAACCCCCCCCCAAAAAAAAATTGAATAAATTTCTTTGTGGACAATAGTTCAGGGCTCGGCCTGCGAGTCCTCACTGCCTATGAATGAGAGAGAAGAGTCTTTCCCGAATATAAAGACCAATTGGTATAAATACCGGTTGTCGCTTGCTCGCAATACGTAGTTTCCGCACATACTTTCCGCCTTTCAAACGTACTATAAGTAACACATTAGTAGCACATAGTACTTGATACAATGACTGTCCGACAAAACGAAGTAAGCCACGGCCTCACACCGTTCCGTCTAGAACGATACTTTGCACAGTATGAGTTCAACGAGGGAATTAAGGTGTTGTGCAACTCCGACTGTGAACCTTACAAGATGCAAGAAGTCGTACAGATGGCCCGAGATAACAACCCGAAACTCGCCGATATGTGGGACAACCTGTCTCTAGGATACACCGAGTCAGGCGGACGTCACGAGCTTGTTGCCGAAATAAAAAAGTTGTACACAACTGACCCCAATGTGGTGGTGGTGACACCTGAAGAGGGTATATATTTATCTATGCGTGCCTTATTAAACAAAGGCGATGAGATTGTGGTTGCATTCCCTAACTACCAGTCGTTGTCGGAGATTGCCGTAGCGATTGGATGTGATGTGAAGCGGTGGATGCCGGATTTTCTGCCGGATGGAAGGTGTGTTATTGGGACTATTACCCACTGCATATGCAGCATCCTGGTGATATTACAATACCTGGTTTAGTGTGTATATGTTACACTCGGAGGGAATCACTATACTTCAAAGTGTGTATTTGCACCACATATGGGAAATGACTGTACCTTTAAGTCACTCAGAAAATATCTGATACCAATAGAGTAGACTCTTTGGATGCTTGTGGGGTTCATAGTTTTACGCGCCTAGTATGAGCGAGAAACCAAGTGAGTGAGTGTATCCATTTCGTGCTCGGTTTAATCATGGACAGAATCGAGCTTGGGCTGAGTATATGCCTGCTTTCTTACACAACTGCGATGCGCACCCACTTTTAGAAAGCTTTGCTCGCGTTCATACACATGGGGACGCACCAACGATCCATTAGTTTCCATTGTGTGCACGCAAGTACTACACAACTGGCTGTACCTCGGTACCTCACTTACACCTGATGCTCTAGGTCAAGCGAAATCTTGTTCACATACGACCGATTAGTAGTCTACATATCCGTCAAACTCTGTTTAGTAGCAAATGAGTTTAGCAAATGGGTTCACCATGAATATTCTCGGATGTTGTTTCATAGTCCGACCTCGGGAATAGAGAGAGGGAGAGAGTTACGCCCAGCCATAGAAATTCCCATAATGTCCGATAGACTTCTATATTTACTATGGCCGTATGTATCCGAGTCCATGTAGTCTCTGAAGACATACGCCTTTGCATTCCATAGCAGTAGCCGCTCTAGTGTGGACACTGCACCGTGGTTGCTGTCTATTTATTCCCCCAAAACCAGCGTGCGTTTAAGTCCACGTACTTGCTGAAGGAATATCTCTCCACTCTGCATCAGTATCCGGTTCAATGTGGACGCACTCAAGGGCCTGGTGACTGAAAAGACCAAATTGATTGTGTTCAACTTTCCGCATAACCCCTCGGGCCACCTCCTCACCAAAGAAGAACAGGCGAGTGTGATAGACATTGCCAAAGAGGTCAATGCGTGGGTGTTCAGCGATGAAATGTATCGAGGCTTAGAGTTTACCCCGGAAGACCAACTACCCGCAATCTGCGACTTGGGATACGATCGGGCCGTACTGTTGTCCGGGATGTCCAAAACATACGTATGTATTCTATAACCATGTAGTTGTACATGTGTAAGACATACGTATGTACCCTATAACCATGTAGTTGCACATGTGTATGGCATACGTATGTACCCTATAGCCATTTTGTTGTACATAAGAGTGATGTGTAAGACATACGTTTGTACCCTATAACCATGTAGTTGTACATAAGTGATGTGTAAGACATACGAATGTACCCTATAACCATGTAGTTGTACATAATAATGATGTGTAAGACATTCGTATGTACCCTACAACCATGTAGTTGTACATAAGTGATGTGTAAGACATACGTATGTACCCTATAACCATGTAGTTGTACATAATAATGATGTGTAAGACATACGTATGCACCCTATAACCATGTAGTTGTGCATAGGAGTGACTTTAAGACATAAGCATATACCCTATAACCATGTAGTTGTACATAATAATGATGTGTAAGACATACGTATGCACCCTATAACCATGTAGTTGTGCATAGGAGTGACTTTAAGACATAAGCATATACCCTATAACCATGTAGTTGTACATAGGAGGGATGTCCAAGACATATGTCCGTAGCTTACAACAAAGGAGTGATGTCGACATTGTTTACATCTTCTACATCTAGTGTGAGGGGATGTCTAAGACCTACGTCTGTACCTTTATCTAGCCTACCTATGTACTCTGTACATGAGTGTGATGTCTACATCGCTCGAATTTCCTGCAACGATAGAGGGTGTCCAAGATCTACTTATGCGTAGCTCAGCGTCTGAAACCCCGTGTAAGCGTGGTCGAAGTGGATCTCCTAGTGTGTGTGTGTGTGTTTGTTGGCGTTTACCCTATACAATGATCACGTGCCAATGCCTGGGTGTACACTGCTGTGCCACACGCTCACTCGAAGGTCAAGGTTAAGCTTCCTCTCCTCTGAAGTGGACTCTGATGCACGCAGTCCCCACGTGCGCCCATCCCAGAACACTGTTATCAATTGAACACGGTCTTTTATAATTAATACACTTGCAAGCCACACCCACATCTGGGAACCTGCCGACTCTACCTAAAATCGCTGCATGCCGATCTCTGCCGTATATACCCCGGTATGAGTACCCAACACACTTATCGGCACCACACAGAAACCCTTAAACCCTACACCTATGACCACTACACAGGCTCTACCGGGTATCCGCTTGGGCTGGATAGCTACGCCCAACGCTTGGCTGGCTGCGGAAGTACTGACACTCAAGGACTACACCACTATCTGCCCCCCTGCCCCCTCAGAGGTCCTGGGGCTGATTGCCCTGACAAACGGACCAGCGATCATTGCGAGGAACCTGGATGTGATCAAGACATGTAAGTGGTGTGTTGTGAGGATGTATTGCAGACGGTGATTGTTGAGGTTATAGTGATTGTAGTTATGTGATCAAGACATGTAAGTTGTGTGCTGTAAGGATGTATTGCAGACGGTGATTGTTAAGGTCATAGTGATTGTAGTTATGTGATCAAGACAGGCAGGAGGACCCTCGTTACTGGTCTATACTATATATCGTTGGCCGATGGCGGAGATTCTTTTGCTTATACCTTTACCGTTAGAAACTTTTAAAGCTGCTCCAACCTGCCCAGACCTATTCAAATGCCCAAACCTATCCAGACCTACCGTTCAATCTGATAGTACCATGTGCCCATTACCCCACTCACAGCCCTTGCCGCGGTACAGACCTTCATGGATAACCACAAAGATATTCTCATCTGGAAAGCGCCTATGTCTGGCTCTATCGGATGGCCACTTATCCACCCCGATGCCAAGATGATGGTGGACGGGAGCCCTGTACCAGCTACTGCACGCCTGTTGTGTGATACGCTCGCGGAGAAGCACTCCATTCTGCTTTTGCCCGGCGATTTGTTTGTGTCGAGTAACTTGAGCCCGGAGACTGCGTATGTCGCGCGTGGAGTTGCTCTGGATGTTTATTTGCTGCTGGTTGTTACTTTCAGATATTGTCAGGATTGGTTTAGGATATTTATATTAGTTTGGACCGGTTGTGCACAGATATACATGTATATGTGTACATATGTGATGACACACACACACACACACATATATATATATATATATATATATATATATTATTTTGAAATAAGTTTGAATCGGTTGTGCACAGATATACATCTAGGTGTGTACATATGTGATAAGATATATATACATGTGTCTGTGTCTGTGTGTCTGTGTCTGTGTCTGTGTACGAAAAGGGTACATCAGGTACATCTAAAGATCTATATACGCATGCTATGTGCGTATGTATAGTGAAGATTGCGCAAGATAGATTTCAAGTAGAGTGCGCATGTACAGCTAACGTACTTCGTGCCATACTTTTTGGGATTGTTAGCATGCGGAAGTGTGTAGCAGGCTGTATTTTCGAGGAGGTCGAGCTGGTCTATATCGTCGAGGTTAATGAATCCTTCACTAGCTCACCTATGCGTCGCAACACCTTTTATACTTTTCATTTCTATACAGAGCTGCGTGCTCACAGCATTTCCGCTTCGGATTGGGCCGTACGGACACGGTTGAGAATATCGATTTGCTGGAGAAAGTCATTCGCAAAGTGCTCTTTGTTTAAGTTTATTATTGGCTATAAGGGTCCCAATGCTAATAAACCAATACTAAACAATCGGATAGCCTTCGTCCAAGGACAGTTGTAAATTACTTGAGATATATTGGATGCGTGTTCTGATACGTAAGTGTGTGTAAGTTGGTGTATATTTGCAAATGGATGTATATATTATATATATACATATATATATATATATATATACAATATATATATATATGTATGCATATATATATATATATATATATATTACGTTAGTATTATATATATATATATATTTATCCTATACATATATATTTATATATTGCATATATATATATATATGAATATATATATGTATATTTCAAATATATATATATATATATATATATTAAAAGATCGTGTGCAACAGTATTTAGACATGTGTACGCTAGGTTAGCGAGATAAAAGTTGTAGCTCAGTATTTCTATATACTGGTCAGAGTCATTTGTGTATGTTATAACAGATTCTTTCTGTACTACGCACGTATTGGTAACATAGAGACAATAATTCGGCGCTTCAAGTATAAAATATACAGTTGATACATGTTTTTAGTATCATTTGTTCCCAGTACCGTACTCAGAGAGAAGTTTTCATGTGACATTGCTTATTGGTTCGAGCGTGACTCACTACAATGCCAGTGGACTACGCTCTTTACATCCATTGTCCGAAGTAAGAGAAGTTTCCAGATAAGCTTCCGGAAGAGATAGTTCAAATATCAGTCTACTACCCCTATGTGGTCTGCGGTACCCTGTATTAACACTGGTCAACCGAACCGAAACAGGCTATACATTTTTATTCTACGGTTGGGAATCACCTACTTCAATGCTTCGCAGGATAGACACCTTGGCCTGATACTCCTAGCGATATATAGTACAAAGCTGATTCACCCCTTTCTAGTACGTAAAAGTATACCATACTTTATTGCTCTTCTGATCAGACACTCTGGTCTGCCCTCGCTGGTGATATCACGTGCGACGTTGGGTCGATCTTGCTTAGTTGATACGCTATACCACACCTGATTCTTCTCCTGGTTGAGCTTTACACTCTGTTATAAATACAATACAAGTGGCTCCCTGTAAGTTTGCACCAGGGCTTTAAGATCGCTACCCAAATATTGAACACAATTCCATTCCTGGACGCTTGTTGTCCCACTAACTGGCGATCTCTCAATTGTTTATACTACCTCATGTTTCGAACGCCACCCCCATCTCTTGGCGCAGTCCCGTTGCTTGGCAACGTTACCCATATCTGGTGACTCTGATACATATCCATTGATTGGCTTTGGCACATCAGTTGACATTGTATCATCGTTTGGCGTTGTACCCTGATCGGACGTGGTCTGACGTAGCGATGACTCATATACCGTTAATCATAAGTCTGTCCGGGTGTTCCCCTTGTTTGCCTGAACTGTCTATCACCGCTTCTTCGTTGTTTATAGTCAGCTCTTGATACTGATTCATTCTTGGGCCTTGTGTTGTGCCACACTTCAGCGCGGTCACATATAACGTGGTCGTTGCCTATATACTCTCCCATGACAAACCGCTGTTCCATGTCGTCACTTTTCTTTGTTGTATTCTCTCATTTGACTCTGGTCTCTGAAACGTCCCACCACATCTGTCTACTTAGCCGTTTCGTGGATGCGAGGGGCAGTGTGGGTACCAAATTGTGCGACATAGCTACTGAAGGCTTTCATATGATATGTGACAGTAGCTACATGCCCGGCAATCCGGCGATAGAACCTCTGATAACCTTCAATATAAAGATAGCAGCAACTATACATATGGGGCTAATCCGTCTAATCCATATATAGGCCTATCTGAGCCTTGACACTCTTTGTGCCTGCACAGGAGTGGTGAGTCTCGTTCTGCGCTATATAGGAGCTTTTCTTAGGGTTGTATCGCTTGTTTGGGTCTACTTATTCGGCGTTAACCCGTTGTTTGGGGTTGGTCTGTGGGGTGTTCCTTTGGGAGTGTGCATGGGAGTTGTGTGTCGGCTGGCGGATGGTCTGTACGAAGGGGAGTGCGGCTGCAGAGACATACAAGAAAAAACGTTGTGAGAAGATAACTGACAGTGTACATTCACGTATATACTAATAACTGTACCATTGTGAGACAGATTGATATAGATACCGAGCTTATTCACGTATATATATGTTTGGATTTCGACCCATCAATACTGGCATCAAATATATGTAGTATGCATAGTCGTACATATACAAATACATACATACAAGGGTATGTGCAGAAGTATACTTTAGCCTGGGTCAGGTATATCTTCGCCAAGCCAGACGTCTACCAAATATTCTTGGCTTGATATCTACACACCTTAGCCTGGGCGTGAGTGTCGAAGTACAGCTGGTACATGATCACTGGGATGCACACTATCACTGGCCCGATTAGCGCCCCCTGCAAACCCCACCGTGACAGTCCCATGACGATGCTCATGCCGGTCACATAGGCTGTATTATATGATTAGAATACGTTAGCATGATTAGTAGAGATAATAGGATTAGTATACGATTATGATGTGTGTTAGTTGTAGCATTGGTCACCTAACCTGTATTATAATATGATTAGTATACGATTGAGATACGTGTTAACTGTAACATTGGTCACCTAAGCTGTATTATAATTTGATTAGTATACGATTATGATGTGTTTTAGTTGTAACATTGGTCACCTAGGCTGTACTATAATATGATTAGTATACGATTGAGATGTGTGTTAACTGTAACATTGGTCACCAAAGCTGTATTATAATTTGATTAGTATACGATTATGATGTGTTTTAGTTGTAACATTGGTTACCTAAGCTGCATTATAATATGATTAGTATACGATTGAGATGTGTGTTAGTTGTAACATTTGTCACCTAAACTGTAATATAATATGATTAGTATACGATTGAGATACGTGTTAACTGTAACATTGGTCACCTAAGCTGTATTATAATTTGATTCGTATACGATTATGA
>NW_014040534.1:227140-228622 GCF_001186125.1 Sphaeroforma arctica JP610
AGATACGTGTTAACTGTAACATTGGTCACCTAAGCTGTATTATAATTGATTCGTATACGATTATGATGTGTTTTAGTTGTAACATTGGTCACCTAAGCTGTATTATTATATGATTAGTATACGATTGAGATGTGTGTTAACTGTAATATTGGTCACCTAAGCTGTATTATAATTTGATTAGTATACGATTATGATGTGTGTTAGTTGTAACATTGGTTACCTAAGCTGTATTATAATATGATTAGTATACGATTGAGATGTGTGTTAGTTGTAAGATTGGTTACCTAAGCTGTATTATAATATGGTTAGTATACGATTGAGATGTGTGTTAGTTGTAACATTGGTCACCTAAACTGTATTATAATATGATTAGTATACGATTGAGATACGTGTTAACTGTAACATTGGTCATTAAAGCTGTATTATAATATGATTGGTATATTGTGTGCTAGTGCTGATTGTAACATTCAGCCATATTTTATATTAATGCAGGATAGATGAGTGGTAGTGTGCAATTATACTTTTATGTGGGCATTGATTTGTACCGCGACATAATAGTGTTTAATATCGCACACACCCGCGCAAGAACCACAATGTTGTAGGCTGCGTTTACATGCAACAATCAACAATCCGGCATTAAACATCTCTGATGGATATATATATATATACCAAACGCACAGGTACTTACGGTGCGAGGACGGGATCTCGCCATAGATAGCTGGGTCTACAAACCAGACGAGCCCATAATGCATCAGAAACAGCCACAGCGCACTAAGAGTGGAGCCTCTGGCTGTTAGAAAGGTGGCAACAAGCAGTGGGAGAGACACGTTAATTCATGTGCGTATGTTGTATCACATTTATCTATCCATTGAACACGGTTCGATATAGCCGCGTGACTATGGAAAAGTAGGTGTAGTATTGGACAGTATATAACCAAGGACAGTGGGGGGTTGTTTCGATAGGGATTGGTTTCGCTATAGATGGGAGTGTGCAGGGTATCAGCCGCAGACGAGGTCTTGGGAAGAGCGAGAGAAATGTTTGTGAAGCGCACCTGAAATGTTCGGTTCTGGTGACTCGCTTTCCTAAACCCTAAATACTAAAACCCTAGAACCATGACCTCTCGAACTACAACATGACATTTAACGGGTGAGGTGTATGCAGAGGTGCTTTCGATTTTAGCTGGCAACAAATGATTATCACAAGGCGATACAAAGGTGCGGTGGTCATTGAATGTGGTGAGAGATCGATATGGAGGCAGATTGAGTGCTGTATATAACAGACTTGTATGCCGGTAGCATGTGGGCATGAGATATATACCTTCGTGAAGTACAGGGATACATACATGTATTTTATGGGTACATGCATGTGTATATATATATATACATGTGCATCTGTATTTGTACAAATGATACACTTTATACTAATAATAACTTACGGGTACTTGTATATCTATGGATATATATATATATATATATATATGTA
>NW_014040533.1:0-6223 GCF_001186125.1 Sphaeroforma arctica JP610
AATATATATATACCTTCCCATCGGTCTTTGATTTGTTGTAGACATGACTATTATGCGTGTCTGTAGTACAAATGCCAGTCGTTTTATTTGCGAGGGTTTTATTAGCTGTAGAGCAAATCTGAGTTAAGCTCAAATTAGTCCAGATGTTACCCACGGTCGCCAAATACTATATACAAATAGTATTCCCCTTGCCATCATGGTAGCACCGATGGTACGATTGCGGTGGGCTGATACGGATGCCACAGTATGTCATGAACCAGCTAAGTGTTACTACGTGCCCTACACCCCAAGAACACACCTGCAAAACTCTCATCTGTACGTACAACGCGCGTGGGGTTAAAGTCCAGTGCCAGGCTCGATCTTCGTGTGACCTAACTGTCGACTTGTGAAGTAGACTGAGTACTTTGTACTATGGGGAGATGCGCGCACCAGTGAGTACATACATGAACTGGTATCTTGCATGCATCTCTCATCCGTTGGGAAACCATTTAAAGGTATAGCATGCACACCACACGGCTACTTAAGTGATATGCTCATACACGTAGACTCACATTCCGGAATATTCGACGCTTCCTAGTCTATATTTGCTGAGTTGTCCTCGCGCAGGTGACCCATTCATGTTTCGGGGGTTTACACATTGATCAGGAAGGCACAATCACGGGTGTCCGATTGAGCTTAATGTTCCTACTATCGCGACGCATGTGATCCTACAACCACATGCAGCTGCGTCTTTGATGGGGCGTGTCTGACTATACACCTTGGACATGACATGCATGCCAAATCATATATGTATGTGTGTGCACAGGAGTGTGTGGGGAGTGTTTTCTTTGTTAATACGCGCTAAGATGATTGCGATTGTGTATGTGCTCTGTGCTCATCGAAAGCGCCGCAGCTTCGAAGGATTCGCCACTTGAACTTCACAACAGTCTGGCCCTAGTCCACGAGTTTCCGACCGTGTGTGCACGCAAATAAATAGAATGGGTCAACTTGAATATCAACGCATGAGATGTGATGTACTGCTGCTACACATGAGAGTAAACACACACACTAATTAACAGAGCACCCACTGTGTACTGGCTATGCTACCGCCTCCTTGGCGCAGCCAGTGGACCTAACCAGTGATTCAGTGCAATAGACGACAACGCCGCGCACGTGATACCAAAGGTGTCGGCAACACTAGTGATGCCCAGTGCAAACTCGCGGTACAGCGGGTCTATGGTGTTGGTAATGCTGTAAAACGAGTTCACGTATGCAGACCCGCCCAGGAGCCCTTCATAGAAGATCCAGAGGCTGATCAGACCGGAATAGAGATGTAGATTGAGAATACTGTATTTTAGGGTTTGTTTTTATATTTGGAAAACGCATAGAGGGCAGTGAATGAATTCGGTTATCGGCAAAGATTGGCGTACATGAATCGTTTCGCACATGTGGTGGGATTTCTATCCAGGCCAGATGCATATTTACAACGACAGTCAGTATGTCGATTTAAATTAGTAACAACATACCAGTACAAGCTGATGTGGGGTACAAAATGGTATATATTATCTAACAGCAGCAGCCCGAAGTTGACGATCTGCAACACAGCCAGAATCCAGGTTCGCTGTGTGCAATGCATGTAATGGGATTGATGGGTAGAATATCAAGAATACGGTAACTGATGGATTTGGGTATACAAAATATAAAGGAATGTAGACAGAAATCATAATATACTAGAGTTTACTCTGTCTGTAAGAAGTGTTTGAATGAGCACAAACGATAGGATGTGCACTCCTCACGGAGGGCTCGAATCAACAGCCCGTACTTACTTGGCACAATCAATTTGCGTACCACACCGCCACACTGTCTATGTACACAAGCCTCAGCTACTCTAATCGCTTAACGTCAGATTTTAAATATTGCTTAACCCGTATCTCGCAAAAGAACGTGTGTGTCACTGAATTGTATCATGATGTGTGGAAATGAACGACCAATTGTCAGAAACTGTTATCTAAGCAATAGAAGATAGGACATGCATACTATGCAACGAACACGTCGAGCACGTCACATGTACCCAGTATTGATCTTACCTCAATTGTAATCCAGGGCACGGACGATCGAGAAATAAATACACCTATAAATATTTATACGGCATGAAGTAGGAAATAGCTTGCGTGTGTGAGCCAAATGTAATAAAAATGACAATCCAAAGAAATTTAGAGCGACCACTAATATTAATTTTGTGCACAACAAAAGCACTATCAGGCATCAAGTACACTCGGATAGGGTACGCCTGTGTCCACATCAAAGTTGTCACGCAACTATGGAATACTACATACCCATTTGATACATTGCCTGAAAGAGTACGTACTGATGTTGTTTTGTTAAGGACATGCCGTTCCACCACACGTGCTCCAGCTATATAGAAGCGATTCGAGGTGCGAGTGTCGACATCAGTATGAGAATAGCAAAGGATCATTAATATAATATTTGAAATTCACGCATACATCTGATAGTATGTGCGAATTAAACATCCCTGAAAAATTCTAATTTAGCATAAATATCCAGATGGATAGAAATCATTAAGTTCAAATATGAACATATTTTTATTGTGATGTACATGTGAACACAGAAGAGATATACTTGAAGTGGAGATGAATGTGAGCACGTACATCTAGAAACTTTGGTCAATGCTTATCGATAGAATCGGTTCCACAACGCCGTGTTGCGAACGAAGTGGAATTGGCGGAAGTATTAAAAACCCGAACTACGAATATATGAATATTTGGTACTAAAAAGGAACATTTACGGCGAACTGGGAAAAGCAAATCACAACTTGATGCGAATATTAGAAGAATTCATGATATCATAACAGGACGACCCAAACACACTTCCGTGGAAGCAAACTGAAACAACATCGAAGTCAATTGACCAGTGAATTCAGAAGTATATCTTACAAGATATGTGTATAAATGATACGACAAAATCGGCGCAAAAATAGTTACGTTGATATTCAACAATTTGACCGCAAGACGCGACGAATACTATTTTATAACCGCTGCCACTGACGAATCTCAGAGATATGGATATATATATTTATCGACATACATTTGGCAAATATGTGTATTAATTTTGTAAATATTTACAGATAGTTAAGTACATATATAAGAATATTTATACATCTGTATGCATATATATACACATGGATATAAAAGCTGGCATCGATTTAAGTATTCTTTAAGTGGTTCCCTCAGAAAAACATAACTCATGGAGGCTGGCGCAGAACACTAGAAGCGGGGGACACTCACAATTGGCAACGATAAAAAAATCACATTGATACATGATGTTGGTTACGGTTACCCATTATCAGCGCAGATGTATATTAGCACGCTGTATGTGTATACGACCATTCAACCTGCGTATTCCAATTACATACTAGTCCCTGGTTGATGAGATACTCGGCATAGTAGACCAAGAATAAGGGGATCATCCATCTCAGAAGCGGCTGTGATACGAATGAGTATGGTGAACGAATGGCTATTAATTTGGACGCGTATAATTAGGGAGCCTGCGTATGCACACTAATCTAGAACCAACATATAAACCTGATTACATACCGAAGATCAATGGTAGACACCCAATTGAAAATACATATACACATTCTCGAGATTGCACTAAGATACAAGCTTTATTGCGAGTTGCATCAAGGCCTACCACGAACTCAAAACACATCCCAAAGACAAGTATTTCCCAGAACATATAGCGTCAGGTGTACCCCAACAGTATTGACTAATAAGACAGCAGTCATTTGTACATAGCGAATTCCACACTTCTCACTAATACGGTATTTCACGTAGTTCTGAAGTGCTACATGGGCATGCAGTACAGCGAAAAACGGCACCGTGTCAAGATTGATAGCTCAGTACGTAACCAGAACAGCAAAAGAAAATGGATATGTAGAATACGTACACTATTTGTCATCCCTAAATGATAGCCAAGTACACTAACTGTCGCTCAGCTTGCGGTCTAATCTCGAAGTTGCGATGCAGCGCACATAAACCAACAATTATACGAACACAAACACAGACACAAAGGTATAAGGACAAGTTAAATTGCAGTTGTACGATACGAAAAAAATGAGTTAGCCCGATGCGAACACAAGCGCAAACAAAAAAGCAGACAAAGTCGAAAACATAGCAAGTTGTGGGAACAACGCTGAAGATTTATTCGAATCCGAAACAATTTTGAACTCCCATATGCACAACTTCAACCGTATACGCGGCTGGTATTTCATGCAAAACCTTTGCACTGAGTGAAAACTAAGGCTACTAGCGGCTAAGGGGTTTCATACCTTTATCAGACGAATGCGATCGTTCATTGTCATTGCGGGTGCTTCTCTAGCCCCTTGCACATCTGCGATATATATTCACACACGGACAGAGGGCAGTGAGAGTGTGAATAGTCTGCATACATATATATGCAAATGTCTGGATTTGTGAATTGTGTTTTAGCATATGTGCACGAGCATGTTCGTACTTATCGGTCTGTATAAATACGTGCAAGTGCATCGGAATATATTGATACGTCTGGTCTCGAGTGTATGTAGACACAAGCATCTCAGTATACTACCACTGAGTTCATCGGGGGCACCGTTAGACAGAGTGTAAGCTCATTTTCGAATAAATACATTTCCCGATTGAAGTATCACAACTGTGTATGTATAACATACATACAGATTGTACAAACTAATGAAGCCCGCATAATAACTTCACATCCCCTACAGATATTTGGTGTTATTTGGTCAAAAGCACTCACACACTGTACGACGGCCGATACCTATGGTATGTGCATACGCAAGTACCGTGAGAACAAACGTCACGCTATAACAATATCAACACAAGCACCGACCCTGGAATCATCCACCAACCCATACACTTGACCTCACAATTCGCACTGCTAACCAAGGCACTCGGACCCATAGTATATGAGTGCAGCTGTCGCCCTTGTACTGCGGTAACGCCCACTCACGATCAACTTGTATCATATTGACTGCCTGTTTCCCCACTGTGCAATCCTGACAGCCCTCCGACTGTATTTAGTACCCTTGGGTTAATCGAATTTTCAAACCTTGTCTATGAGCTGCTGCTACTTGACTAAATGGAATGACTCCATTAGTTGTGCTCATTAGATGGCACCACACGCGTCCCTAGACATGCTAGAACATAATCGGAAGCCGCATCTCGATATAGCGAGCGATAGATGACAAACTCGTGCTATTCAAAGATGCGCCAGGATTTGTGCTTTCGTGACTAAGCATGATACTCGATACACAGAAGCCAGCGGAACACATGCAAAATCAGATACATAAAAAACACGCCGATACGAAGGATCACACAGAAATGGATAAGCAAATCTAGCTGTGTATAATATGACCCCTACCTACTTGAAAAGAGAAGAATTCTACAGAGGCACTCTAATTTCTCATTACAAACTTCTCCCTACACGCTCGCGCAAAGTTCAATAGGGTACATGTACAACAAACGCAAACGTATAAAGACACCAAGTCAGGCCCTTTTTTTCCACGATTGCAGACTCACCAGTACTTGACCTTCGCGATTGATTTGCGTCACCTACAACCTACTGCATGGTGCATGATTTCGAATGCACACACGCAAACGTACAGGTCACTCGCATTGAGAGTCCCTTGCGCTTATAACTGTTTTTCAACCATTCTGCCTGTACAATGCACGGCATGACACATGACAGTCAATGCACACACACACACGAGCTCACCTGTGCTGTCGTTCTCAATGAGGGTATGTTGGTCACTCTGATCGTTCACTTCGCCGCGCCTACTATGTGCGTGTCGCGTTTGCGACTCGTATAAAGTGGGGGCCGCCTTTGGATCGCCATGTTCCAGTGGTCTCAGCATATAGAGGTATCTACAAGTACATTTAATGGATTTCGATCATATAGTTATATGGAGTAGTTCGTATTTTATGTCGTCGTATGTATCAAGCATGTGTGCACACGTCTATCTTACAGCGCTAAGGTATACATAAATTCATTTAGGGTTGTGCCAAAATTCATTGAAGGTTATGCCCACTAAAAACAAGTAAGGAATGCTCTATGTCTATATTACGCCGTACGCACTGAGCTCTGTATGTAAAACTCCGTAATCACACTTACAGATATATATACTACTAGAAACCCTCATATGTGCACGCAGCCGTATATATCCTTTATT
>NW_014040533.1:6746-12459 GCF_001186125.1 Sphaeroforma arctica JP610
ATATATAACAATATATATATATACTATTATTATATATATATATATTATTATATATATATATATATATATATATATATATATACAAATATATATCAATGAGATCAATTTAGTAGCGTATTATTTATATGTAGCGCCGAGCGTAATACGTACACTCTTCGATTACAACGAAATCACAGGGAGAGACAACAGTACCAATATGTACATGATCACACAGAAGCCCACAAACCATACAAACATACGTTATCGTCATAATCAGAGGCACGATCACCATGACAAGCAGCGCTTCTCTGGGCTGCATCACCAATGTCAGCGCCAAGTAAGAAAGAGATCCGGCCGCACCGGCCATTCCCGTACCTGACGACCACGCCGATACTGTCGACTGTTACCCGTTAAGCGAAAAAGAAACCAGTCGCACAGCCATACAGTATAAGAATTCAGATATCGGAGTATGTTTGAAGCTCTCAACTGACAGGAAATGGTAGTGCTTTCGCTATAAAAATACGACCTTCGGAGTGCTTGACGTGCGCAACTATGACACTTACCTACCTTGTCATAGTGATGTGTGAGAGAGAGGTACGTGATTTCACCAAAGCCCGAGGAGAAAGAGGCCAAGCACACTCCCAGCACACTGTAGGAAATAGATTGTATATATTACAGAGGAGCCTATATGGATTCCAATGATAAATTCAGTTCAGTGTACTCCACTAATTTCACCTTAGTAGCCATTGCTGTGCACTATATACTCGTGCGTTCCATATTTACATATTCCATGTATGAAGAATATAGAGTTACATGTATACAGACATTGCATTCTCAGTTCCATTTCACTCATGACTAGTCTTGAGGAAAATCTGACAAATTTTACAAATCTCCAGCGATAGTACACTCGGAATGGAAATCGGTTGTTCGATACAGCACTTGACGTATATCAATGTTACGCGCCTCGCTCTGGACATGACTGTTACTACAAGAAGGCTGATAAATGCAAAATCCATAATTTTGATGCCCGCACATGAGGGGGATACACACAGATTATGTAGTCGGAGGAGTGCTTGTACAAACTGCGGCGGGATGGGTAACGGACTCTATTTATCGATATACTGCTTATACGACAGACAAATGGAGCAGTTGTGTATAGATGTGTGATGGCTTCAGCTTTGCAAAGGAACTTGCACATACACGCGCACCCAAACATACACATACGTATAATGCATATAAAGTTTTTACATATGCAAACATACTAGTTCTATCCGGAAGAGAAATGAAAAGAGAACATTCACGGGACAAACCTCAGCAGCAGAGGCGACGAATAGGCCACTAGAATGAAGGACATGTAGCACGTGGCAATGACGACGCCAACTTTCTGCGTGAGACCAGCGGAGGAGTAAACGATACAACAGAGTTAAGGACTGTCACGAAATTAGAATCACGATAGCACGAATATGGGAATGGAAGGTATGTCTGTAATATTTGCGAAAAATGTTTATACAAAATAACACCGGATTTGATTCGGTCAAGTGCGAGGATGTGTATGTACAAGATGTCTTACGCATGATGCTGTGCTACGCTACGATTCGAAGGACGAAGATATATCGTCTAAGAGGGCAACTGTATGTTACACTGTGCACGACCTGGGATCACGATATTTGCCGACTAAAGTGAAATGCTTGATCGTGTGTGTGTATATGTATATGTGTGTATTTGTGTGTATTTGTGTGTCTGCGTGTGTGGGTTCGGAGCGAAAGGATGAACTGGTGCATTGTGCCAATGACAATGTATATGATGTACTGCAATGGAACCCTCATATGCAAAGCGAGTCAGTGCAGAGCACTCCGATAGTGAAAAGAATGAGCTATCTGGACGATCCTCTGTTTTTAGAGTTGAGCACTTCTTGGTAGCCTGCGATAGAATTGAGTCATCAGAGATGATGTATCTAACTTTGATACACAGCTGAATAGAGAAAATAGAATCCTCTACCATGGCGCGAAAACATAGTCGGTCCAACCGACAAGACCACTCAAATCATAAAACAAAACAGAAATTTTGAGATCAATAGATATAACATGATTCAAATCTACAATAGAACTTGAACTGCGATTTATTTCAGATACACAAACCAAAAGCGCCAGCTGGTATACTACACTAACCAGGGAATACGGCAGCAAATGCATGAAGAAAGGCGCACTGAGCTTGATGGTGAGTGTCGGAAGAATATCGGCCAACAGAATAACTCCGGTGCCTGTCGTGTAGAATAGGGGTTGAATCAATGAACAGACCAAACGAGATTCGTATTAGAGTGCAATTTGCGCCTGAGGGATTGTGCAGAATCCCATAGTTGAGAAACCACCAGATGATATACTATACATATACTTATATATATATATATATATATATATATATAGATATATATATATATATATGCAAATATATATATATATATACAAATACAAATACAAATACAAATATGTATATATATACAAATACAAATATATATACATGTATGTGTATATATATATATATATATATATATATATATATATATATATATATATATATATATATACCCACATACCTACATCCATACACACACAAGCATATATTCATACATACATACATACGTACATACACACACGAATATATATATATATATATATATATATATATATGAAGTATTTGGTATCCAACCCAAATGGAGGGAGATTTTGTGCTCTGATATGGCACGTAATAAGCTTGCGTATGGTCATCTTTAAGGTATACTGACCATTTGTAGAGGCAATGTATATCAAAGCGTATTATAAGTGAGGAATGAATGACTTTGTATCCGAATGCACTCAGATTGAATAATGCAGGGGGCACTCGAATATGTGCGAAAAATAAACTGGAGTATAGAAGAATATAAGTTGCGGCAAGGATTCAATACTGTATCTCCCTTCATACTTACTGGTGCCTTCCTCTTTCTCTAAGATGTATGTGGCGGCTGACAACATAATCACATAAGGATAGTTGTTGCACAGTCCAAATATCCAGAAGGCAATAACATCCCTCCAAACCACTCCTGCTTCACAGTGCCGGACGGTACTCGAGGATTCAGCACGATCATCATTTGGATCATTGTGGAGGGGCGTGTAAGTCCCCTGTGATAAATTCGTGGCCATTGAGCTATGTTTCTTTTAATGTACGCGCATAATTTCCTCTGCGACGCTATATGTGAGACTCGCGCTAAAATAGACAATTGTACATGCCACCGAAGTACTCAGGATTTAAAAATACACATGAAATGCAATATATGTTGAACTTTTTTAGCAACTACGGCTATTGAACTTATGATCCACCGAGAGATAACCAGAGATAGCCTGACTTGTATAATTTAGGGCTGTGCCTGATGAGTCAGCCTGACTGCTATATTTTTTTATATTTGGTTTTTTTTCTTTTTCAAGAACAGAAATATGAAAAATCCCTTTTTTTTTTTAATTACTGATGTATAAAAAAACAATTCCATTTAGGATCCCTCTCCTCTAGAGGCTAAGCTCAATACGCTTTGCCTATATGCGATAAACGTTAAATGTAAACGCAAAAGTTTTTGTTTTTTTTTAATAAAAGCGTTTTGAAGTATATCGGGGGCAAATCGACCGTGGAAATTTTCCAAATCTGCACCCGAGAAATTGACCTTTTTTAATGAAAAGGCGATATGAAACTGTTCACAACTGACAAAAAGTGAAAAATAAGATAATTCGTGACAGTTAGGCCGCCCAGGACTATATTTAGGAAAAACTTTGAACGTAAACGCTTATTATTATTCTTTGCGTTTAAACGGGAAACGTAATGAGGTCTGCCCTCTCTCTAGCGAGAGAGAGGGGTCACAGGAGGGACCGGGTCTGCAAATGGGTCAAAGAGAGTGCCATAGTCAGCCAATCAAGCATAAAGGCGACAGAGACTTCCAGCTGACACTTTCATCAGTGTTAAAAATAGATATAAAATAAATAAAAATCATTCCTCTCTGAGTCTGGAGTCTGGACAAAAGGTTTGAACAGATTTTATATATATTATAAAAATTTCTTTCAATTAGACACGGTGTGATTGACTGATTGGCTAACAGAGGTCCCAGTCTTTAGTTACCTCTATTTATTTACCTAGAGTCTCTAGAGAGTCTCTCTTTAGAGAGTACAGACTCCCAGACTCCCAGTCGATTCCCAGCCCCGGCCCCCGGTCCCGGAGCCCAGGGCGGTTGAAGGCCTGAAGTCAGTGAAGTGGAAACAAGTGAGGGCTTGAGGCACTGTGCGTCTCTGTCCCTGGGTCTTTGGCAGTCTGCGAGCTGCGACTTGCGAGTCTGCGAGACTGCGGCTCTGCGACAGCGAAAGTGTGGATTTTTCAAGTCAGTGCGAGTCTGCGAGCCGGCTACTCCCTTTGTCAAAAAATAAACAATAACAGGTCACTCTCAAGTCTCAACTCTCAAGTATTTATAAAGACAAAGAGGGTCCGGACGTCCGGTCCAGGTCGACCACAGTGTCCATCCCGGCCTGTTCCACGCTTCAAAGATGTGCGCTGCTGCGCTGTACTGATGTACTACTGTACAAGAGGAAAGCATCTCTACTCTAGAAAGGTATAAAGATAAATGAGCGCCACCGGTCTAGTGCAAAGTTTATCTCGCTGCTGTTGAACACTGTACGGATTCATACTTTTACCACGTCATCTCAACTTCGAAAAAGTTGAAGAAAATGACTACCTTCACGCCTGGTCCCGTCGATGTAACTAAATTTTCACGATACTTCGAATTTACCTACGCGTTTATTTATTCTAAGGCGTTAATATCGCCTTGAGAGACCGAATCTTACAATGATAAGTAGGATTTTGCCAACGTGCTGTGCGCGTGTTTACTGGTGGGGATGATACATCAGACTCCAATGCATGTCGCATTTCCTCTGAAGTTGAATTTTCCGAGGATTGCGTTTTCTCGGCTTTTCCCTTTCGAGATTTCGCCTTCTTCGCTGGTGGCTTCTGTTGCTCCGTAGTCACATTACCTCCGGATGCACTTACACCCGAGTCAATCAACTACTTACGTTTCCGTTTAGTCAGAGTTGGTACCGGTTGTACCGGCGTGATCTCAGTTGCTTTAGCTTCCGCTGATGGTGCCGGGTGTCTTTTCTGCTTTTCTTCGCCTACAGTAAACCCTTTCACGTTTGTAGCCTTAGCTACATTCGCTGCCTTATTATCTTCTTTCGTCATAATATCGATAGCGTATATAAACTTGAAAATATGTAAAAGTCGGTCTCCTCTAGGCTGACTATACGATACCAATACGTTTACGTTAATAAGACAATACGTTAATACGTTAAAATGCAAAAGGTTTAGCTTGGTAATGAGCAAAAATTAGGGGATTTTAGACTGAGACTATTGTCTATATGCTCCGCTCTAATCACTCACTACTTCGGTCTAGATTTATTCATGTTTTAGTTACTAAGACTAGATATCATTTCATTGGACGCATAGTTTACATTTCACGCCTCGAAACAATTACCGAATCAAACTAACCAATAAAATACCTCTAAGTCCAACTTGAGAAAATAAAAATAAAATTAAAACACCAAGCTGATGCAGTATACATCTACACCTAAACCCCATCACTTGGTACCTAGCTCCCCATCCCATTTAAGGCATAGACGGGCACATCTAGTTGGCTGGCTAGGAGGAATCAAAACCATGTTGGCCTAAATTC
>NW_014040533.1:20553-23343 GCF_001186125.1 Sphaeroforma arctica JP610
CAACCGAAGTATTCAGATATAAATAAAGTTGGAAAGTAAATAAAGTTCTATTAATAGAACTAGACCAACTCTTTTAAGTTGGGTTTTTTACTAAGGCCTTTTAATGGCCTCGTCCAAATATCTGGTATGTAAAATGGAAATGGTATTAATTAATAAAACCATTAAAAACCACTTTAGAAAACTTAAGTTCCTCGTGCTATTAAGAGTACATTTAGGAAACTTAAGTTCCTCGTACTATTAAGAGTACATTTAGGAAACTTAAGTTCCTCGTACTATTAAGAGTACATTTAGGAAACTTAAGTTCCTCGTACTATTAAGAGTTCATTCAGGAAACTTAAGTTCCTCGTACTATTAAGAGTACATTTATAATTTACGTACTGCTTAAGAGTACGTTTATAACATAGAGTCTAATGTGGAGGCCCGGCTTATTACACAGCCCCCACCCAGCTTTGAGACCCATGAGAAGCAAGTTGCTCACTGAAGCTGATTATGGGTCAAAAAGCGAGAAAGGAAAAACGGGTCGAAACATTAAGTAGCATAACGTATAGTTAATGTTTCTCAGGCGGAGAAGTTAAGCGTTCTCGGTTACCCTGTGAGTTTTGGGCTTAGGTCCAGTAAGTCCGTGGTGGTCGACTGGATGTTCCTTACGCTTCAGTGTCTTAAGCACATATGAAGGATGAGCATTAAGGCTCGGGATAAATGCTGTAGGCGGATAAGTTTTAACTTCCGTTCCTTCAGACGATGGAAACATGGTATCTTTTTCAGCTTGTGACTTATGCAGTCGTTTACGCCATTTTCGATTAAAGGCTTTTAAATAGTCTTGATTATCGAAACCATCTGAAGTCAACTCAGCTATTGTACCGTCTATAAAGCGTGTACGATAGTATGTATAGCCTCCCGTATCCGTTCTCCATATAATGTCTCTAAAATCAGAACGATCAAGAGGGGCATTAGAGTCATGTCTTCTTGCGAGTATAATCCCTGTAGTCGGAATACGACTTGTGCCTATATTAAGTGCACTAGAACCTCGTACGTTCCACTTTTAGTGTCTGCTACAGAGATTATATATGGACCTATCCATTTAGATGCTAATACAGTAGCATCGGAATTACGTTGACGGATGTTAACTCTGTCACCAACCTGATACTCTGCTATATTCTTGGTAGTGTTCCAACGCTTTTGCCTTTTTAATAAGGCTATATTGCGTAATTCTCGCAAGCAAGGATATACAACGTTATAAATACGTTGTACCTTCTCTAACCACGGTCACTCATGGTGATCAGGTTCGTCCTTGTTAAAGGGGATTTGTAACTCACTATATCTGCCACGAAAATAGTGAGCGGGTGTAGTTCCTGTAACCGGATCAGCACACTCGTTCATCTTTGTTTGTACCCACTTAAGGTGGTACGGCCAATCATCTGCATCATCCGTTAATGCAGTACGCAAGAAGAACTTAAGTCTTCTATGGCGCGTTTCATTCGCGCCTTGCGATTGCGGCTTATATGGCACACCTCTCTTATGGCATATGCCTGATACGAGTACTATCGATTCCATAACGTCATCGCAGAACTCACTACCGTTATCAGTGCACATAATACCCGGCCACCCGTGGTCAGCAAAGACTTGGCAACATAATTCTGCCACGGTCTGCGTATTCTTATCCTTTAATGGATAGAGCAAGTTAAACCGTGACGCCACATTAAAGAAGTGGCATACGTAACGGTCGCCTGTGTGCTCGGACGTGGGCAGGTCAACCAGATCAATGATGACCCTGCGCCATGGAACATCTTCAGTCACACTCTTAAGCGGTGCGAACCCATAGCACTTGATCTGATTGAGATCACAGTCTGTACATGACTGATATACTCTGTCAACTAAAGTTGCCAGCTTAGGTTGCGCGATCCCATTTCGCTGAGCATCTTTAAGTGCGTCTACTACGTTCTGGTGCTTCAGCTTATGATTTTGCGTCAGCCAAGCAAGAATGTTTTCATCATTCTGCTCCTCCAGAATAAAGGTAGGGTGCTGAGAATCCTCTTGCGTGGTCTCGAAGTCTGTAGTGTTTCCAGACTCCTGTCCTGCTTTCGCATGAGTGTCATAAGTGCTCATGTGCGTTAGATACACCTGACTTATTAAATAGTCGCATTATATGTGTATACGCTTCAGGATTGTCTTTCATAAAACATAATTTAATAGCTGGACAATTAACTGCCATAGTGGATTAGCCCACCCATTATGTTTGGAGAGGTCTACTTGAAAGGCGTCTCCCAAAGGATGATTTAAAGTCCTGTAATTCGATAGTTGTGCATTATGATGTGCAGCAAACATATTTATAGTATGTGGCCTAAATATCTTTTGAGCCAGTTCAAAACACCTGGGATTACACTTCCAATCAGTGGCTAGTAACTCACGTACGGATTTATTAAAGTCCGGTACAAAGCGTGATAACATATCCGGTAAATGGTTATGTATTCCTGGCAGATGTTTTATATCAAAATGAAACTTTGATATTGCATCATGCCAGCGACTCAGTAATTGTGAGTCGGGTTTCATCTCTTTCATATATTGAAGAGATTTCTGATCGCACATCAGCGTAAATGCTGTTCAGTATAAGTAATCTCGGAAGTGTGTTAGAGCTGCCACTATGGCTAATAGCTCTTGTTTAACAGTTGGATAATTCAACTGTGAAGCATTCATTGTTCGACTAAAGAATTGTATATATCGAGGTTTGTCATCTATTACCTGATATAATACTCCTCATAAGGCTAAGTCGGAGGCGTCCGTCCGTTGCTA
>NW_014040533.1:24479-25177 GCF_001186125.1 Sphaeroforma arctica JP610
AGGATACATAGTTCCTTGATGGACACTTTAACTGTGTAAAGTCCACCTTGGTTAAGTCAAGGCTGACATACCCGTCGTTAAAACGGGATTTTGCCCAATCTGTGATCTTTATCTTCTTATTAACTAGAATCAGGTCTATGATTTGGTTCGCAAAGTCAGGTATTAATGCCTTGACTGTGTCTGACGGGGGCTTATATGGATGCAGACAGTTATCGTCTGATTGATCCTTTAATGGATCTATGTTATTTGGTAGACCAGTTACGGTTATACCTAGAGTGAGTAATCGCTCATTCCAACTATAATGTCGTACTTCTGTGACATCTTAACTATCACAGCTTGGGTAGTGATATTCCTATCATCGGCCAGGGAGATTTTAATATCTGTGGCCATGGTATCACACTTAGCAGTTTTATCATCAGCTAAAATGAGGTGAGTTGTTTGTGTTCTCCTTTCGATATCTTTCATTAATGTAAAGCGATCGGATATACATGAAATTTCTGAACCAGGATCAATCAATGTAAGGATTTTATTTACATTGCAGTATACAGGGATTATTACACGCTCATCTAAAGAATCGTTGTATTGTCTGTGTAACGATTGTACCTGGTAGTACCTTCACTTCAACTTAATGCTGGGCTTTTTGTCACAAGACTTAGTGTGATAGCCATTGGTCTTCTCACACTTGTCGCACTTAATAA
>NW_014040533.1:38755-43200 GCF_001186125.1 Sphaeroforma arctica JP610
TTTTTATATATATATGTTTTGTTTAATTTACACTACTAGTTTCATATGTTTAATTTTCAATAGTTTAAGGGGTCATTTATTTTGAAGCTCTTCAATCACTGGTGACGGTTGAGCTTGAGGGGAGTGTAGTAAAAGTCCCCTTAAACCACTATCAGTGTGGAGTTAGAATTAGTTTACAATTAATTCACACGAGGTGAATTATTTGTAGACCAAGTAGACAATCAAATATAAGAATAAATACACCGCACTGGGCCTCAGGGAGACTCAGTAGGTT
Source organism: Sphaeroforma arctica JP610 (assembly GCF_001186125.1). Taxonomy (NCBI): domain Eukaryota; class Ichthyosporea; order Ichthyophonida; genus Sphaeroforma; species Sphaeroforma arctica. The sequence goes on from NW_014040533.1 coordinate 39,030, forward strand.
TTAGTATCGTATTTTGATGTGTTTACTACAAGCCAACGGGCATAAGTAAATTAACTACGGAAAACACTGATCTTAAGAATCAGTTAGCCAACCTTAAGAAAAGCATGACTGTTGAACATGTAGATCGAATGTATGGATCAGAAACCCACGCATAGCACTTACGCGAGCATGTTTCCCCGGGTACTACGGAACGGAAGACATGCACCCACCTGTACACACTTTCTTACATAGTGTGACAAGTGTGAGAAGACCAATGGCTATCATGCCAAGTCTTGCGACAAGAAGCCCGACATTAAGTTGGAGTGAAAGTACTACCAGGTACAATCGTTACAAAGAAAATACAACGACTCCTTAGATGAGCGTGTAATAATGCGTTTACGGTCATGCTGGAGACGAATGAGATCGCTCCCCAGCAATGGATTTCCGCATTAATGCAGTCGTTTGACCCTACAGGAACAAGTTACTTGATCCTGCAGCGACACCAGCATGAGTTAGACACTTGCCGTGACTGGCCAGCTGTGTGTTGGTTGGTTACGTCCATATAAAGCAAGGACATGCTACTAGCCATAGTAGCAGCTCTAACACACTTCCGCGATTACTTATAAGGAACAGCTTCTACGCTGATGTGTGATCAAAAGTCCCTTCAATATATGAAGGAGATGAAGACAGACTCTCAATTACTGAGCCGATGGCATGATACAATATCAAAGTTTCATTTCGATATCAAACATCTACTAGGGATACCTAGTAGCTCTTGCTTCACAGTTGGATAATTCAATTGTGATGCATTCATTGCTCGGCTAAAGAATTGTATATACATAGGTTTATTATCTGTAACCTGGTATAGTACACCTCTGAGTGCTAAGTCTGATGCGTCCGTTGCTATTTCAAAAGGCACGCCATCGACTGGTCCTTGTATGTTATCATGCTTCGTACTGGATTTCACTAAATCCGTACGTGAGTTACTAGCCACTGATTGGAAATGTAATTCCAGGTGGTTTGAACTGGCTCAAAAGATATTTGGGCCACATACAGTTGACATGTTTGCTGCACTTCATAATACACAACTTAAGACAGGAATTTAAATCATCCTTTAGGAGATGTCTTTCAACTCGACCTCTCCGAACATAATGCGTGGGCTAATCCACCATGGCAGTTAATTGCCCAATTACTAAATTATGTTCATATACATAAAGCTACCATCACGTTGTGTTGCCCATTACGGAGTAAAGATCCATGGCTCAATAAATAAATAAGCATGATACAATGCGAACCAATATATTTAGATAGGGAAGTAGATACTTTCCTATATCAGGGTACTCGAGCCGTCCAGAAGACGCCCTGGAGACATACTATAATGTGTCGTATAGGTCCCATTGGAACAACTAAATGGACCCCTTCTGAGACCTTCCTTAACAAGGTCAAAGAATCAGAGATTCCACTCTCTACCCAATTGAATAAGGCAACACAGCACTTGAAGTCTGTGCACAAGAAATACAATCTACTAATGACACTACTGTTAAGAAGCGTCAGTCTATAGCTAGGACTCTGTTTAATAGCATAAAGTCCAAGCCCGAGGTCTTTCAAACCTTATTTCTAAAGGGATTAATGAAAGACAATCCTGAAGCATATACACATATAATGCGACTGTTTAATAAGTCAGGTGTACCAAACGCACACGAGTGCACTCATGACACTCATGCAAAAGAAGGACAGGAGTCTGGAAACACTACGGACTTAGAGACCATGCAAGTGGATTCTCAACACCATACCTTTATTCTGGAAGAGCAGAATGATAAAAACATTCTTGCTTGACTGACGCAAAACCATAAGCTGAAGCACCAGATCGTAGTAGACGCACTTAAAGATGCTAAGCGAAATGGGATCGCGCACCCTAAGCCGGCAACTTTAGTTGACAGAGTATATCAGTCATATACAGTGATCTCAACCAGATTAAGCGCTATGGGTTCGCACCGCTTAAGAGTGTGACTGAAAATGTTCCACGGCGCAGGGTCGTTATTGTTCTGGTTGATCTGCTTACGTCCGAGCACACAGGCGACCGGTACGTATGCCACTTCTTTGATGTGGCGTCACGGTATAACTTGCTCTATCCTTTAAAGGACAAGAGTACGCAGACCGTGGCAGAATTATGTTGCCAAGTCTTTGCTGACCACGGGTGGCCGGGTATAATGTGTACTGATAACGGTAGCGAGTTCTGCGATGACGTAATGGAATTGTTAGTACTCGTATCAGGCATGTACCATAGAAAGGGTGTACAAAATACACTGCAAACACAAAGCGCGAATAAAACGCGCCATAGAAGACTTAAGTTCTTCTTACGTACTGCATTAACGGATGATGTAGATGATTGGCCGTACCACCTTAAGTGGGTACAAACACAGATGAACGAGTGTGCTGATCCGGTTACAGGTACAACACCCGCTCACTATTTTCGTGGCAGATATAGTGAGTTACAAATCCCCTTTAACAAAAACGAACCTGATCACCATGAGTGACCGTGGTTAGAGAAGGTCCAACGTATTTATAACGTTGTATATCCTTGCTTGCGAGAATTACGCAATATAGCCTTATTAAAAAGGCAAAAGCGTTGGAACACTACCAAGAAGATAGCAGAGTATCAGGTTGGTGACAGAGTTAACATCCGTCAACGTAATTTCGATGCTACTGTATTAACATCTAAATGGATAGGTCCATATATAATCTCTGTAGCAGACACTAAAAGTGGAACCTATGAGGTTAATAACCCCGACGGTTCTAGTGCTTTAAATATAGGAACTAGTCGGATTCCGACTACCGAGATTATACTCGTAAGAAGACATGACTTTAATGCCCCTCTTGATCGTTATGAACTTAAAGACACTATATGGAGAACGGATAAGGGAGGTTATACATACTATCGTACAGGATTTATAGACGGTACAATCGCTTAGTTAACTTCAGACGCTTTTGACAATCAGGACTATTTAAAGGCCCTTAACAGGAAATGGCGTAAACGCCTACATAAGTCACAGGTTGAAAAAGATAGCATGTTCCCATCGTCTGAAGGCACGGAAGTTAAAACTTATCCGCCAACAGAGTTTATCCCGAGCTTTACTGCTCATCCTTCGTATGTTCCAAAAACATTGAAGCGTAAGAAACGTTCAGTCGACCACCACGGACCTACTGGACCTAAATCCAAAACTCACAGGGTAACAGAGAACACGTAACTTCTCCGCCTGAGAAACATTAACTATACGTTATGCTACTTAATGTTTTCGACCTGTTTTCCTTTCTCGCTTTTTGACCCATAATCAGCTGGAGTGAGCAACTTGCTTCTCCTGGGTCTCAAAGCTGGGTGGGGGCTGTGTAAAAGCCAGGCCTCCACATTAGAATCTTGTAATATAAACGTACTCTTAATAGTACGTAAAACGTAATCTCAAAAGTACGTATACATAAGTTTTCCTTAAATGGGTTTTAACGGTTTTTATTAACTAAATACCTTTTCCATTTTACATATCAGATATTTGGACGAGGCCATTAAAAGGCCTCAGTAAAATACCAAACATAAGAGTTGGTCTAGTTCTATTAATAGAACTATATTTACTTTCCCACTTTATTTATATCTGAATACTTCGGTAGCGAGATGGCTCAACCGAATATAGGTTTCTAGGGACAATTAACGTTACCTAGTTGATCCTCCGATCAGCCAACCAGATGTGCCAGTCTGATGAAGGCTAAGTCGGTAATTCTTGTTAAGTGGCAAGTTATTGGTTAAGACAATAACTAAGGACATCAAGAGTTTTTTTTCTTTTTTTTCTTTTCTTTTTTTCTAAAGATAGGATTTTATGAGTCTCTCGGATTCGCCCCAAATGAAATATACCATAGTTTTTAATAGAGCGACAACGAAACACTAAATAAAATTCCTTCGGCGGAAACAGTACTGAGAGGATAATATATAGGATACCTAACTTTACTAAAAGTCTCATTTCGATTATTTACTTTGATATTTTCACGATACTTAGAATTTACCTACGCGTTTATTTAATCTAAGGCGTTAATATCGCCTTAATAGACCGAATCTTACACTTGAAGCCCTCGTGTAAAGAAACAAAAAAATTCTCTATTTTAACGCAGTTTAGATGTCTGATGTAGTAAACACATCAAAATACAA
>NW_014040533.1:45187-56331 GCF_001186125.1 Sphaeroforma arctica JP610
CAAAATACGATACTAAAACCTACTGAGTCCTCCTGAGGCTCAGTGCGGTGTATTTATTCTTATATTTGATTGTCTACTTGGTCTACAAATAATTCACCTCGTGTGAATTAATTGTAAACTATTTCTAACTCCACACTGATAGTGGTTTAAGGGGACTTTTACTACACTGATGCTCACGGCATACAAATGTAATTTCGTAAACACAGCAATCAGTGTTCTTATTTTAGACTCAGAGCCTTAGAACGTGATAGTACAAAACGTTCAAGAGCGGTTTGATGCTAATCGTTGATCTACTTGCTGAGTTATCGGGCATTGAAAATCTGTCAACAGTACAACACCACGTGTTATTTTTCACTTTTGGTGTGCGTGTTCACAAACATTCACCTTACCCGGCCCCATTTTAGTTTTTCTTCTAATTTCTAAAATCTTTTATTGACACTGTCAGACTGTCAGTTTATTGTTATTTAGTCAACAGTTTAAAAAAAAAGTTAAACCACGGAGTCAAGATATTTACTCCATATTGCCAAGGGGTATTTAACAGCGCAGTACAGCAACAAGGCCGTATGACGGAGTACTTTTCTTTTTGAAAATATGAAGAGCTGCTATTCGAAATCTTGCGGGAGCTTTATAAATAGGCGAATAGCAAACCAAAACAGAAGGCAAAACAATGAAAACATGTGGTCAAATTTATAAAGGTGTTACCTCTACTTTATTTGGTTAAAAGAAACCCCCACTAGGAGCGAGTAGGCCGAGAGGGGCTCAGGGGCCAGGGGCCAGGGGCCAGGGGCCAGGGCCCAGGGCCCCAAGCCCCAGGCCAGGAGCCCCGGACCGAGGACCGATGGGCTAAATATTTTCTTTGTTTTTTCTTACATGTTTTTTAGCAATAAATACTTCATAAATAGTTTTCGTTGATACCAAAGAAGGGCGCCGGGCTGTTTCCTTTCACGGTGTCCGTCCCGTCTTAAAGTTGTGCGCCGCTGCGCTATATTGATGTATAACTACTTTACACAAGCAAGGCCTTTAGAAAGGGTATGAAGATAAGTGAGGGCCACCGGTCTAGTTCAAAGTTTATCTCGCTATTGTTGAACGCTGTGCGGATCCATACTTGGATCACGCCATCTCGACACCGAGACAGTTGAACGAGATGACTGCTCTTACGCCTGGCCTCGTCGATGTATTCGACTTAAATGATTTTCAGGGTGAAAGTACAGCGGATAAAGTACGAGATGTAATTAAAAGCAGTCCAATCGTGATTTTTTCAAAGACAACTTGTGAATTCTGCAAGGAAGCCAAGAGAACGCTTACTAATATGAATGTAAGCTTCCGATCGCTCGAACTGAATCGCATGGATAGGGGCGACTCGATACATTCTATTGTGAAGGATATATCCATACAGAAAACGGTATGTCAACATGGGTAGAATATGTCATGAAAATGTAGGCGCTCTTTTCGAGTTGTGGTGGTCTATGGCGAAAGTAACCATAACAATTGTGTACATTGTATAGACTTGGAAGTGCTTCACACTTGTCGGGACTTTTCAGTTATGCTTACGTTATAAGAATGCGTCCAAGGGTATCTGAGATACTCAACACGGTGCACTGTAACGGGCATATGAAAGAATGGTAGGTCAACACGGATAATATAACTGCCTATACAACTTTTGCAATCTCAAGCGTTTGGCTTGATCTCGCATGTATTTTCTTCTTCTCTGCGTTGTACAAAATATCAACCTCTACTACAGAATGGATAGAACTGATTCTCGCATATTCTATCGACAGCCAAAACACCCAGAATTTAGGTTCAATATCGACACCCCTATAGTGATACTTTTTGGGGATCTAGATCTCTCCTTCGCAGATGTCAAAAATGACTCGGACTTTTTAACCTTGATATGTATTATGCTACTTGTTCGTAGGTACCAGTGATATACATTGAAGGACATCTGATCGGGGGTTGCTCGGACCTGATGAGGATGGAAGGAAACGGTGAGTTACTCCACAAATTGAGACATCTGCAGATCAAGGGGATACAGAAGGACCAAAAGCCTATATTTACGGTATGGTATATGCTCAGTGACGGATTTGCATTTCCTGTGCGTGGTGCTGTCATAAGAGATTTCATCATAGCCTTCTAATAGAGACTATTATGTGCAAATAATACCTACGCTATTCAATATCTATAACATTGAACTTCGTTACTGCTGATATATGCATCGTGCAAAAGAGTATTATAATTTATATTATAGAAAGGTGTGTGAAATATTCGAAATCGGAAAACCATTGAAAGAACATGCTCACAGTTATACTGCTGAACGTAGTCGTATGTGCACCCATATATGCGTTATGCGACTTCAAATTTAGATTTTTATCGACAGAATGGTTAATCAAAGGAAAGACAATATTTTAATGTGTTAAAAGATCTGCCTATTTGATATACATAGTTACACGCGTACCTAATGTAAGTAAGCTGGAATGTATTATTTGATTGCATTTGTATCTACAGTATGCTAGCTTATACCCACATGTATATCCTTACATAGTGGCATATTATTTGTTAAAGTATGAGAATGCTGGTGCTAGATAAGAATATGGCTTGCTGTTTTAGTATTTCCTTGTCATGTTTTGTTAGAATCTGATTCTATTCAATCTTAACTTGGTAAACATCTTATCAGGACATGGACCGACCTTGGGACAAGAATGCGGCAATTCCACCCTTGTTCTACTTTCCAGACACCCTCAACTGCAATGCCGTCCGCTGCAAAGCGCTTTTTATTACAATCACGGCTATTTGCGGCGCTGTATTTTGGGACACAAGAGGCATGCACTGGGTCATAGCTGGTCTCATGGTTGATTTCATTCTCAGGTGGGTATATATACTTACTTATTTGGGCGGTTATTATCCAATATATTCTCTTCCCATGTGTAAAGTTTTTTTAGAACTTGAATATGTTCGAATTGCTCCACAATAAATATTTCACGAGGTTTACATCGGGACTTGCTGCAATTTTACAACCAACAATTTACAATTGTAACTTCTAACTCGCAAAGTGATACAATTTGGCCCTGTATTCGCCTATTGCAGTTTTTTCTTCGGGGGAGCATTCTCTATCTATGGGGCGCTGGGTGAGTTGTGTGCTTGCAAAATGGAGCCTAGGTGGGTTGCAGGCCCGCCCAAACAGTTCGCTGTACTATGTGGCATAACCTTCTCGGGTATAGCTACAGCTTGTTTCTTCGGAGGCAATGGCGACGAAGTCACAGGTAAACGATGCGAATTGAAAGAAGGCCAAAACTTAAAAAAAGACTGTGCATTGCACATATCGGATGAGTTTACGATATGTCTTGGAATCTGCTGACAATTTCGCATGCATACCTTATAGTCGTGCATGACTGTTTACCGCATCAAATTCCTATTCGCCACAACTAAAATCCACATGAAAATTTCCTCAACTCAATACCTCTACAGAAATTATTGGTGCCGTTTTCTGTGGGATGCTGGCTGGTGCGGCCGGCATGGAGGCCTTCGTGGACTTCTGCGCAGGGTATGTTAGGGTATGTGCGTACTGTCTGATCATTTCATATATATTTATTCCTATAGAGGTACATGTGCGCCGATAATATACCCTTCTACCAAGTGAACTGTCCATCTTGAACGAATACATACCGATTTTATGCTCAGAACATCCTGAGCGCGAGTATCATACTACTGTACAGTATTGGACTATCTCAGATCTTGTTGTAGTTATTCCTTAAGACGCCACGGTAGTCGCAATTCTTGCAAGCGCAAGCAACATGTGCCTCGGAGGAAATAGAACTGACACCAACAATGGATTACAATGCGGTGCTATGCTCATTTCTAGAACGTGACATCTGTCCACTTGTGCCGAACTATTTGTTTTTAATTCTTTACAATTACGCGCAGGTGCGTCGTGTTCTCTTTCTTCGTGAGGATTGGATTGGTTCGGGACGCAGTCTACAAGGTCCATATCAATAGCGTCGAGGAGCAGCGAATGATGTGGAATAATGCGCATGTCAAGTATGATTTTAGACTAGTCCAGATCAGTATCGGATGCGACATTTTGATATGAATGCAAGGGCATTCACTTTTTTGTAGATGTGTGTACGTGTCTTTCTGTGGTGTACTTAATTGTGTCTCATCCTCCTGACATACCTACAGACGTAAACATTCTGTCCCAGAAGTAGTGACAGTGTCCACCGCCGCTACTGAGGCAGGCACCGCAGACGCCCCTCTGCTCACACCCGCCTCAACTGTGTATAGGGTGAAGCAGTCGGACTTGTGGCGCAAGACATGGCACCCAATCAAGTACATGCAGGTGCGTTATATAATCACCATATCCAGTGTTCGGTTTTCTTTGTCGTTCATGGGAGCAATTATCATGCGTTGTGCAATTAGTTCAACCCCAGGGTTGAGTTGTGAACTCGCTCTCATTTTTATATCTCATGTAGCTACCTATCGCCATTTTCAGAATTGCTCACTGCCACCGTCCATTCGATCCATATATTTCGCCTAGTAAACCCAATTGCTGCTTTTTGTTCATCTGTTTGTTTGCTTTGTTGGCTGCCATTCTTTAAATGTCTCACGAAATAGCTAAACAACCTATTTGTATGGGAATCACACTTCCTTGTTACCACATATGTTGCTTATCATCTTGTACCCTCACATACCACTTCAGATTACGTACTTTCTCTGGCCCCTGTCTCTAGCGGCGCTGGCTTTTGCCTTCCGTGTGGCTGTGCAGGCAGTCAACGCACCGGAAGAACTTTGGGAGACCATGGCCTACATTGCGGCCATTGTGTTCGTACTCCTTCTGGTTCTATTCACTCTGCGATGCATCATGTACACTCGCAAGGTTAGCAACTAGTATACATTATTGGGAAGCGCCTTAAAATCATTGTTCAATGTGTTGCATACAAGTTGCTCTGCCCTCGCTGTTTGCTTAATATAAACAGTTTTTCCGGTCTGTCACTAGAGAAGTGTGAATTTATCTGCATTCTGCATACAAATGTTTCTATGAAACCACATGTGATCATGCGTTTGCGGTTCAAGAACCAAAAGAAACCCCCAAGCTATATACATACAAATTTTCTTTCTGCAATACCTCCAGGTGTACAAAGAGTGGACATGTCCACTTCGAGGACCGACCTTCGGCGCGATCCCTTTGACAGTTGCCCTTCTTGGATCATTCCTCAGTGAAGCGAGTTTCACGGCTGCTGAAGTATTCGTGTGGATAGGCACGTGCGTACTGTTTGTGTTCACCGTCATGTTCGTTGGTCGATGGATTGCCCTCCGACACGACTACGAGCACGTGCATCCCACGTGGCTCATCATTCCCGTCGGCAATTTCATCAACGGTGCCCTCTTGGCATCCCTGGATGAGCAGGTATGAGACGTTGGATATATTTTCCATGGCACTGGATTTCTTGCACTTGTATGTACATTCGAAAGGGCGCGTGAACTATTTTCTGCACTCTTGCCCGACTCTCTGCTCCAGTACCTCATTATGTGAATCTGAACTAAGCTGCATGTCGTTAATTCTCAATTCCCACCCTTTTCTCCAAATGTATACACTTATATAGTATACAGAAGTAGGACTGGCCCTCTTCGGATTCGCTTTGCTTATGTGGATAGTGCTGTTCGCTATCACCCTGCAAAAGACTGTCATCTCTCACAACTCTGACGACCGTCTCAGAGGCAACATCTTCATCTGGGTCGCATGTCCCGCAGCCGCAGCGATCTCGTGGTCCATCGTTAGTGCGAGTGGAGGAGGGGTCTTCTTTGATACCATCTCGCGACTGCTCTACTTCAGCAGTGCTATCCTGCTGTGCTGCTTGTGTTACACCGTGTTCCCCCACGGGTTCACCCTCAAAGGCATGTTGCCTACCCTGTCTATGGGAGTACATGCGGTGGCCTTCTCTTTCAATGCTGTGGCCATTGCTGCGTGCTTATACGATATCTCGATCGGCACCACCATCAGCGCATGGTTGGCAGCGGGTGGTTTGGCAGCGGGTTCCTGGTTGACTGCTGTGTATTCCATCCAGACGGTCACCGCTATAGTGGATCAGCGTATCTTCCGACCTGATGTCAAGTGGGTAAGTGACTCCAATGACGTACCAATGTCTTTTATATACGCACAATAAGGATACGATGCGTGGTTTCAGATTTGTATGTGTGTATACATAGATGACAACTAGTAGATATAACTTCTATTCTATTTAGCACATCGGAGTGCCCACATTTGCCACTTGTCAGCGTCTTAACACAGTCCAATTATCCACACAGCGATTTCCATTTCTCATCAATATTCGTAAATCTATGTCGTAGGGTCCTTTCTCGGCCTTCAACCGACTCATGCACGAGACTGTGCGCACCATGTCTGCCAAACTACTTACTCTCGCCGAGGATCCAGACTTTGGCACAAATCAAGAGTTCTTAGAACTGTGGACTTTGTATGAGCGTCTGCATCATATGCACTCCACTCAAGAAGACGACTACTTGTTTCCACTTCTGAACGATTTCGTACCGAACCACCCTGTACACGCTGGTATGTAGGGACCATAAATTACTCACGTGCACTGGTACTGACCAAAGTTCGGTATAAAATGTAAATACACCTTAGTTTTTGCACATACACATTTCCCCCGAATCTTTTGATTGACGACATCTCTTCTTGCAACGTGTTGAAGCACACACCTAACAAAGGATCATATCTAATTTTGTCGTTCAGGAGATGAGCATGAAGAGCACCAGCTCATGTTTGTGCACATTAACAAGCTCATCGAATCTGCAAACCGCGGTTCCACTGATACGCTAAAGGACGAAGCCGGCAATTTGCCTGTTGAGGTAGGGAAAGCAAATTGATACGTGCGCGATGATAATGTTGTTGAAATTTTACCACCACTAGGTGAAGCGTACGCACATCTTTAGACTGGCACGTGTCAAGTTTCTGAAAGCTATATGAATCCAACAGCTATATGTTTGTGAGATATACCTTGCATGATATGAGTTGTCAAATTATAAATTTTATTATCGCCACTGACGATTTTGTTTCGCGTAGCAGTACAGTCACTAGAGTACGCGCGCTTCCAGTATCTGCCTGTATTTGATTTTATACACCTTTCAATATATGCTGACCGTAAAATTTAGTTACGAATGCAGTGTAGATCCATCCGTATAAGGCGTGTGCTTCCGTGGAACGCCATCAGCTGGGACGCTCACAAATCTGCTTCTATCTCTTTACAATAGACCGTCAACACAGGAGCGTCTAGTCAACTCGACGTGAACAACAAAATGAAGGAGAAATCCTCGCAAATGAGTGCACTCGACGCTGATGCCTTAAATTCTCAAGCTGACGATGTAACGCAGGTTACGAGCGAATCACTCAGCCCAATGACTGCTACTTTAACGGCGGACGAGGACCTGAACGAAACTCCTATTGATGGTGAAGGTGATGTGATGAAAAATAGTTCAACTGGTTACGGATCATTACAGGTATGAGATACACATGCACGTATACGTTTTGTTTTCGATCGTGTCTCAGCAAAGACATATCAGCGCTTGGGAAAATATTATTCATTTCAATTATGCGCTGCCCTCAAAACCTACATAGAAACTTATATGCTGACCTCGGCATCACTACTCCCTACAGTTGGCACTGCGCGAAATGGTCGCCGAGATGGAGGAGCACATGGTTTGGGAGGAGAAGAATCTGCAACCCATTGGCCGCAAGTACGTTCCCTTAGAACTTCAGAAGCGCGCTGTACGCCAGACCTGGGAGAGTGTGCCCTCGAGTGAGTGGCGCGTGCTGACGCCCGTAATAGTTCGGTACTTACCGTATCACCCCATGCGTGTAAGGTGGGTGAGAGGGGTACTATGGGCCATGCCCGAGCGCGCACAGCAGCTTGGTTTGTACCTGTACCACGGACTCAGTGATGTCCAGTGGATCAAGTTGACTACTGATGTGCCTGAGTTGATTCCTCGCATTCGAGATGTGCCCGAGGCGTCGCGATGGAATAGATATTACTAAAACGAAAGCGCCGACCGAAAATAGATAGCTTAACCTTACGGGGTGTGATATATAGTAGCGTATTAATGTAGTATACTTCTTAGGGTTTATGTTGGGCTGTATACCACGTTCAATTGCACCCAACTTTTATGTGTTGAGGTGGATCCAATGCCGAAAAGTATTGAGGGACACTTCGCACTCGACATAGTAGCATGTAATCATGCAGCGGTTTCTCATGACAATCAGAGGGATGAAAAGTGGCTTATATTTAGCTACATCAAACATATATTCATTAACAATAAAAACCAATATTGAAGAATATAGACGTGCAGGTATGCTGCTGACCACTTCAATACGAAGAAATATATATATATATATAACCCTAAAAGCACAAACCGGAGTACTTTATTAAATTGAAAAGTCATAAACGTGTCGAGGTTGACTTCGTCTGTTGCATCTGCAGGGCAATCTATATCGGTCTTATCACAGTCAGTGTTCTATCTGAGTGCCTAGATATGTCAGGCCAGACCCTAGCGGCCCTCAGAATCTCAGTCCTCTCAGGTAGTGGCTCAGTGAAACTCGGGACCTCACCGGGTTGGATTCCAAACTTGTCTTGGCGCGAATATTCACATAACTATGGTGCATGTGTCCTGCATGTGTCCATATCTAGATGTCACTCAGGATGACTAAGCATAGAAACGCATCTTGCCCATCTCTACAGCAGTCAGTCCCCAATCCAAGCCATGATTATGGGAGTTAGCACCAATGCCCGCCCGCTTCTGCGCCTGTTCATCTGTCAAGCACATTAGCACGCCGAATACTACAGGCACGCCCTATATTAACAGCGAATGTACATCAATGTGGGTCAATTGTTAGTGTGATACAGTGCAGTGATAGAAACAAATCCTCCACACCGATAGAATGTATCTGTCAGAGAGGTAAAAGTCCTCTTGCAATGTCACAATCTGGATGAGTGGCATATAATAATAATGCAGGATTTTAAGCAATTTCGCGACGATATATAATGCACACATGGGATAATTACAGTGCAAATGTAGACAATATACGATGACATATTTAGACCCGGAGATTCAGAACGTGTGTGTCTTTCCCCGATCACGTGGAATTCATATACCTAATTACCCGGCACACCCATTCATACGAGATCAAGCAGCACGGTCCTATCAATAAAGCACTGCCAGTGAGCGCATACACAAGCGTACTAGTGTATTGGTTCCAGATGTTTCATGCGGTGGACGTGTGTCGCACACACGCGCACAGTGGCAGAAACACATGCGTTCGATTCATCCATACGCACCTTGTATGTGCCTACGCTGCTTTGCCAAGAGAGGAAAATAAAAACACGTGTAGGCTGTGCATAGACCTACATTGGTTTTCCGTATAAGGATAACTCTAGTGCGTGCATACGGCAAAGATGGACATACCGTATCGAGGCCAACCTGGCTGATGCCCGCAGAACAAGCCGAGCAGATATACTCGTAATGGTGGGTTTCACCCTTAATCAACGTCCCCAAGCACACCACAGCGTCAATAGACGGGTCCCGCTTGATCAACGATTTGGCACCAAACGAAAGCTGCGCGTATGCAGATGTAAAATTTTCGTAACAAAATAAGAACGATGGCATTATTTACCAATAAGAGGCAAAGCATACGGTGGGATTCTTCGGAAAAAGTATATTTGTGAACAGGTGTGAATTAGCGAGTCCAAGCACACAAAAAAGGCAAAAGTATCCAAACAGACCCCGCTTTGCTCTGGAGTAGAGTTCATGTTGTTTATTGTATCCTTGCGTGGTCAGTAGATAAGAAAACCCACACTGTATAGTCACAGTATAGTATAACCCACGCAGTATAGTCACAGTATAGTATCAATACTTGATTACACACGATCGTGTACTAAAGCCCATATTATAAAATTGCTACCAAAGTTGGAGTGTGCTCCAAATTTGCATATAGACACAGGATGGTCAAGCTTGCAGGCATTATTCATGCCAAACAATGACGGGTGAATGATGTATATTAGAAAAAGAGCGATACATCATGGAGGTTAATGCTTAACATCTGGTATACTTATCAGTGCGAGTATCCTCCATTAAATCACATACAAAAGCAAACCGATCTGGTAAGTCAAAAAAGATTCAAACCCTATTCGATGAAAGGATTTACGCGATAATGAATATTATAAGACAAAAAAAATACAATACCATCACCTGAACAATACAAACATACTTTGTTTACATTACTTATGGTATGAGTAGGTGTGTACGTAACCTTATATATATATATATATGTATTCATATATATTTATAAATATAAATGTAGTGTCCCATATATCATCTATACACAAACGCACGTAGAACCATGCTACATACCTACCTACATACATGCATAAATGCTTACATGCATACATATATAAAGAAAAACATACATAAATACATTCAAATATATATATATATATATATTATATTATATTATATATATATAAATATATATATTACATACTATAGATATATAAATATATATAAATATAAACGCGCGCGCAAACACACAAGCATACATACCTACATACCTACAAACCTACATACACGAACACAAACACACACACACACACATATATATATATATATATATCATTATATTTATATATATATATATCATTATATATATATATATAGATATTGATATAGATATAAGACACACAGACACGCATATATATATATATATAGAGGTATATACATATAAACATATATAGATCTACACACACTCTCTCACATACACACACACATATATATATATACATATATACATATATATATATATATATATATCTTTATCTATATATATATGTATGTATACATATGTATATATATATATATATATATATATATATATAGTATACATACATACACACACACACATATATATGTATATATATATATATATATATATACTCAACACACACACACACGCACACATACACACACACACACATATATACATATATACTATATATATATATATATGTNTGTTCCGTTGTTACTATACGTATAGTANGTATCGTACTAACGTAACGGTTAATACTTACCACACGNGACGCNCGTGTGGT
>NW_014040533.1:56351-68917 GCF_001186125.1 Sphaeroforma arctica JP610
TGTCAGTTCCATTAGAGGAAGGTGTTCTGAAGTCGCTGAAGGAAGTGCGGAGTCAAAGAGCGAATATCGTCACTGTAAATGTGCCTGGCGCGTATGAGGTATAGCTCCGAATATATATATATATATATGTATAGTATGTGTCTGTGTCTGTGTCTGTGTATGTATGTATGTATATATGTATGCATGTATGTATGTATGTATATATGTATGTATGTATGTATGTGTGTATGTATGCATGTATGTATGTATATATGTATGTATATATGATTTTTATATATATATATATATATATATATTATCTGTATATATATATATATCATGAGATATATATATATATATATATATATATATATATATATATATATAATATACATGATATATATATACATACAGATTATATATATATATATATATATATATAAAATCATATATACATACATATATACATACATACATGCATACATACACACATACATACATACCTACATATATACATACATACATACATGCATACATATATACATACATACATACACAGACACAGACACAGACACATACTATATACATATATATATATATATATTCGGAGCTATACCTCATACGCGCCAGGCACATTTACAGTGACGATATTCGCCTCTTTGACTCCGCACTTCCTCAGCGACTCCAGAACACCTTCCTCTAATGGACTGACAACAGCATCGTTCCAGCGTGTGCGCACAATACCCACTTTCAAGGTACTGCCATCCGATGCAGGAATGGTGACGCCTTTGTTGAAGTCTTTTGGTTCAGTCATGATGGTACACAATTGCTAATATTGTTACGATTGATTGCTTATATGCACTGGCACTGAGGACGCTTCGAGTGAGTATTAATTATTTACATTTATATAAGGGGCTCAATTAAGACCAAACACAACAAGCACTCTACAGCATGTGACCAATTTTATATAAATTTAAAAAAAAAGGGATTTTTGATGTACTTACATATAGTATCGCAATGAAGTAAATATGTGTCGTAGGGTTTTGCTTTATTGTTGGGTTATTAGAGCTTTTAGATTGCCTCACTGCAATCACACACACAAGAGAAGTCAAGTACATAAATAAACGTGAAAACTATACGTACTGTGTACAAATATAGGGACAACAAGGTTTTCGTCGCTCACAAAGGCACGCATAATACCTCGCAACTTAAATGCAATTGGAAGGGCTTTCGATTAGCCGATAGTCATCTGGCCGCTGTAATGTCCAGGACTCCAGGTGCGTCATCCACTTTTGTATAGGAAACAACTCTTTGAGCACTGTGTGTGTTCACGCGAATGTTTGTGCGTACGTACACAAAGTGTGTATATATGGTAATATTATGTTATTGGATACTCAGCGTATGCTTGAAGTGTACTCAGGACTTGTACTGTCATACTATCCTTACACATCGTAGAAGACACCAAAGTAGGCCAACAGACAGGGATAGAACAGTCAGCAAAATAGCTACAACTGGGAACTCTCCCAATATAGTGATGCCCATATCTCTTAAAAGGTCTTCACGGAATGTGACGAAAGATACGTTGGATATATGCAGGTATTCATCCCAATCATAATCGTACTCATTGTGCGCAGTTGGCACACTAAGGACTTCGGCAATCTCACCAGCACTCATTCGCACTTGATTACTTAAGTACAAGTCATAATTTCTGTCCATATAGTCAACCCCTTCGTAATATTCGGGATGATTTCTCTGCGAGTATGTGGTCTCTGTGTGAATCGCATCACTCTGTGTCCTCTGAGAGCTGGCCAATGTCGCGACGGCTTCACTGGTGCTTGTGCTCGATATCTGACTGAAACTTGCGCTCCCGCGATTTGGTCGACCAATCTAGGTTTGTAATACGTGTTTGTGTATGAGTACCTATCTGAGGTGTCGACTTGGCTACAAGATGTCTATAGAATGATTCTAGAGAACTCGAACATGTTAGGCAGCAGCGTGAAAATTCCAATACAGCTCTCAGGCTAGGTGTGCCCATCTTTTACGCGACCAGGTGAGTAGGTGCATGTGCATCGAGCAAAGGATGTGCAGGCGTGACTTACAAGGCCTCCACATGGCGTCGTTACTGAAGCTCCCGCGTCCAGTCTGCATATTGACTCTGAGCTTCTGCATATTGAATGTGAGCTCGACAACACTATCCCAAATCGGTACGACAGCACCGTGAAGATATGTAGAGCGCGCTGCATTGAAGTATAGCTAATAGGGTCCCGGATAATAGAATTGAATTAAGTTGCCGCAGCAATACAGTATATTTATAGGCTAATCGTTGAGTATACTCGAAAAACCTACTTGTAAAATGTCTTCATTATGCAGCTCTGACTTCACGCATGACATGCAATAGTGCAGTGTTTATATAGCAGTCTATTCTGAACACGCGCGATGTCAAATCAAAATGAAATAATTCCGAATTATGAACCTCTGGTAAAATCCTATTATTGCTATAGTGTGTGTATTTAACGTCGCTGAAAAAAAATCCCTACCTGTCGTTCACGAGTGAAGTCGAGCTGAAATTGGAAAATATTTAACCACCACAATAGACAGTGCAAAGCATGTTGCACCTACATTCGAAGGTGTTCCAATCTGATTACTAATTGGCGGTCTAGTACGTCACAATTCGCGCGTGAAACAGCCATTGATGTGCTAGGTCATATATATATATATATATATATATATGTGTGTGTGTGTGTATGTATATATGTATATAAGTATATAGGCGTGTCTAAATATATATATATATATATATATATATATATATATATATATATATATATGTATATATATATATATATATACATAAATATATAAATATATGTGTGTGTGTGTAAGTATGTATGTATGTATATAAATATATACACACGTGTGTGTGTGCGTGTGTACACGTGTGCGTGTATATCTATAGCTACATATTTGTATATATATATATTGTATTGTATTGTATTGATCGTAGTGTATTGAATTGTATTCTATTCTATTTTATTGGATTGGATTGATTGTTGTATTGTATTGCACTGTATTGTATTGTATTGTATTACAATATATTATATTATACTATACAATATTACATTATATTATATTGTATTATTATTATTATATCTATATATATATATATATATATATATATATACCTGTATGTACACACACGACACTTTGCTAAACTGTGCAATTCGGCGTACTCTCATTTTGCGATACCATAGTAAATATATCCTTGTCAGTCAGTTACATGGTGCTCCCTTATTCCTTCATATACTTTCTCACTTGAAGAAACTTCATGAACCTGTGTGAGGTCAATATGTCAGCGTAACGCTCGATCTCTAGCGGTTCTGATGATGAGATGTATCAACAGCCCGACTTACACGTCATCGTAATTTTAGTTTTTAATCTGAATGCCCGGTTTCGGTTTATTTAGTTCAAATTTCCTACTTCATTTTGATATTGAATATGGCACAAACGGCCGGAGGCGCTACCGATTTGATTATTATCGACCGCTGAGAGCAGATCCACTCTCGTCTATGGTCAACTAAGCTATCTTATATTTTATATATTATACTGTAGTAATATGCGCATCCAAACACTGCTGCTGGCTAAATTTAAATCTACTACTATTTACTAATGTTACCAATGCCTTCACATCTTTGTGTTGTGTTGGCTCTTCTAATGTTTGTCATAGTTCTCTTAATTATTCGTCTCGGCTACTGATTTTTATACTAGACAATCAATATCTCCCCGAAATGAAGCGACGGATACTGCTATGCACTGACTTGTCCTCTGTGCAAAGATCTAGCTATTTCCATCGGAAACGACTTTATCGAAAGCGGCACTTCTGGGGGCGACATAGAAACTTGAATTCAAGTGTATGAGTCTGTACTATGCTTTCTTCGTTTCTTCCTACTCAAGCGCATCTTATTAGTTCTCAGCCACCTTTTGACTCCATCAGGCGACTGTGATTCTGGCTCTGATCGCAGCTAAGAATTTTGTGAGAACATAGGTTTTAGTAAAAATTTAATGATATGGTGAACAAAGTTAGCAGGAAATACCGAACTGAGAATGAACATTAGCACAATTATGCCCTGAGTTTGGAGAAGACTCTCTATAACTACTCGCGAACTACAAGTCGCACACACCTCGATAGCTTTACTTTGAAGGGTGATGAAAAGTCTTGTTTGGATTTTGTCCAGTATATGAACTGAACATAATGTATCTGCCTCCATCATAGCTTTTACGGTGCGTTGATCCAGAAGTTTGCAAACTCTCTTGTATACTTGTAATATTGGCTCTCTTTCTCTTTGATGAACATTAACCTATATTCGTGAACAGAATGGGTGTGGGGAACAATTAGGTATCTCCAAAGATGTGATAGCATCGCGAAATAAAATTTACATACCAGCACTTAGAACTTAAGCACACGTTAGCTAATCACGACAAAAGAGACAACCCACCTAAAGGTATGAGGCAGTTATCATATTATATTTGTAAGCATACGTGAGAGAGAAAAAGTCAACACTTATATGATTTGCAATCTAGCTGGACTATCATGAATGTGCTTCTTATATCTCAAGTTCTGTATATACAATAAACTATGCAAATTTGTACCTCGAATGTAGCTTCGGGGTATATAAAAGTGTCTACAGCAGCGAGGAGAAGTGTGACGCAGGGTGTCGTTCTGTACATCTCGCACATTTGCCAGAACATCACCAGTTCGAGACTTTGCTGCCTGCCAAGCTGTGATATTACCAGCGTACAGTCCTATGAGGTGTTTGATAAAGATAAATCCAATAAGTTCCACCGTATCTATTTCCTTGGGCCTAGTGTTACAGTATCACTTCTGGGTTGAATGGCGAGGAACAAATTCGTCTGAATGCTGCAAAACGTATTCGTAAATACCTTTGTATCCGACAGGATTCGCTGCATCTCCTGAGAAGAAGATACATCCTCCAGGTATTGGTTCAGAATGGGATTCTCGCTTGGCAATAGCGGTAGGAAACCTATATCAAGACATTGGAAAATTGAGATTCACGACTTCTGTCAAATGAAATTAGGTTGGTAAAAAAAGGTTTGGAGGTAATGCGTACCGGATATTTTCTTCTGGATATCTTGAAGCAAACTGGCCCTTCTATCAATAGGGCTGCTGTCGATCCTTTGAAACTCCCGATGGAGTTCCAGTTGTGCTATACACTGTAATAAGGAAAAGAGCATGTTGGTGCTTAAGCATACTATCAACGATCGAGTCACCGTGTGGAAAATGACAAGATGTACATCGCCAATGTCTGTCATAAAACGGGTAACAAAAACCTATACAGTGTTTTAGACACAATATTGTTATATATTGTCATTCCAACCGCATATAGATACTTACTGGAAATGATGCGCTATATTATGTTCTTATCGCGAGCGTGAAATAGCAATTTTTAATAGGCGCCAAAGTCATTAATAAATCGAGACTAGAATTTACGTTCAATAGCACTTACGAATTTAGCAAACATTCTGATAGCCGTCAATTGCTTGTCGTTCAACGCGGCTGGGGCATCATTCACACAGCATAAAGTCCCAATGACACAGCCTTTGGCCGTTAGCAATGGATAGGCTGTGGGTTGTGAGTATATATCATCAGTGACCTTTAATATATTTCACCTGAGACGTATTTCAAGATATGTCGTCAAAAGCATTGAACTGTGTACAATACCGTGCGATTATTATTGCAATCATAAAAATATGCCACAACGTTGTAAACCAGTTCTCCAACCAAATATGATGATCATTGAAATCAGTCAAGCGCAACCTACCGTAGTGAAACCGTGCAGTAGGCTTGTCTGCTATAAAGCCCGTTTCACACAGGCTTGGATTTCCCAATGGTTTAAGTGCATGCAGAGGTGTCGCCGAGTCTTTTTCAGTTGCCAAGCACATCGAACCTTCATCAAACACGGGCTATAGATTTGTGGTTTCGAAAACATACAGTTGCTGTGAGTCGGAGATGTTGGTGTATCTATATAGTATCTACTAGTGCATCGTACAAGAATAGTTGAATTTGTGTATTGTAGTAACTAACATGTATTAATCAATAGATCGCACATTAGCCTTCTGCATTGAACATACCTTTGCTTTAAAACCAGCACGAGCGTTGTGGTCAGTGCTTGTCTTGTTTACAGTCGTATATAAAACCGACTCACACTGCATCAGTTTCTTCAGTGTGTACGCAAGACCCCGTAAATGATCAATTACGAGATCAGAATTGTTGGTTTCGAAAGTATCGTGTTTATACTCAACGGCAGACTCCTGCAATATTTTCAAGAGAAATGAAATTTGTTTACAATGACCTTCCTAATATCCACTGCTGCGGACTATAAGGAGGAAAGCAAATATATGTGATCCAGTTAGTCGAATAGTCACGCTCACCTTTTATTATGAACAAACTCGAATGTACGTTTCATTTCGCAAGTGAGCCCGATTGGACACATTTGTGTGGGAACAATGTATTAAATAAAGTCGGTTAATAGTTACAAATATACCTGAATTTTCTTTAAAGACTCGCTCGTAGGCCATGACAGTGACTCCCGATCGGCAATCTCATCCTCAGTTTGTTGGAATGAGGGTAAAATTTTACTATTGGTACGGTTGGCATCTGCTGGAGTATAATTATCTATGACCGTAGAGTGTTGGGTGCTAACCTTTGCACCTTCCATCCTGCGATACAATTGCCGTATATATTTTCCAACCTCTTCAGACATACTTTCTTGTTGTGCACAGTGTCGACTATGTGGTTGTGTTGCGCTCTTAAGCTAAAAGATACCAATATCGATATTCGCATGTGCCAAAGTGTCATATAAAGCGCTATTCTATCTGCTGAACACTTATTATATGTGAAGATTGGAATAGAAACTAGACACACACATAGTATTAAATTTTTTTAATTATTCATATACATATCATACATACAACAAACAAAATTCCGAAATTGGCCTAAACCAACTCCAAACCTATTTTAGAATGGTGTCGAAACTCATCTCGGAATAAAGAGCAAATCTCTGTGTTACTCAATACTCGATCGATATATGTACATAAATAGCGTGATGATTGTTTCATATTTATACACATGATACTTGATAGTTGGAACAAAAAGAGCAAATACAATTTGCTTTTCTTTATTTTAAAACATTTCCATAACAGCTGCTTTCAGCTTTCTGAAAATTGAACAAGAAGGCTATTTTTGAATATGTAATGTAAATATTAAAAACTTTTCATATATAAATACATAGCTCTCTCGAGTCTCGAAATTTTTTTTTTTTAAAGTAGAAGCTTTCAAGAAATTATTTGATTTGATTTTTGAAAAACAAATACCTCAGAAGATGACTGGATAAGAATCATAAGATCATTATGACTCATGATGAGAGGAATCAGGGGAATGCCCATATGTACATAAATAATTGTATTTTTTTATCACTAGAAGCTTTTACTCGAAGTCCCATTAACCATTCTCCCATCAACATGTTCTTGTACCCCTGCCTGGGTCTTGTTGCACTGACATCGTCCACTCTTGAACCTCGTGCTCCAAACTACCCCGGTTATCATTGCGGTTGTTCTTTACTCCTTCCGACCAACTCCGTACTCTCGAAACCCATGCCTTTACTCGGTTTGTGGGTTCTTTACTCCTCATATTCTTGCTCTATCGTTCCGTTCACATGTCTCTTTGCTACTGACGTTCACCCGTTTCACTTTCGGCTCTGACCCTAGTTAGTTGGCTAACTTGCTGCCTATCCTCGTCGTCGCTGTGTCTTGGTGCTGCTCGTTCTCACACCACACTTGTCTACCGTAACTCATACGGTATATTCATATTCACATTGAAATCGACGAATTTGGTCGGACCATTCATATGCACATTTACAATACCCGCTCCCTCGTGTACTCAATTTAGTACTGTGTACACACACCTTATCGTTCTATGTAGCGTCGTGTCACTCCTATTGTGTTTGTAACTTTTATCTTATGTACCCGAACTTGCTGTATGACTGTCATTGCATGTGCATTTTACTTCAGTGTCTACGTGCGCATGTACTTTCTTTGCAAACCTATGTCTTCTACTAATAACTTGTTTAGCTTACACCTGGTTACTTGAGTATCTATCCCATATTATTCCTCTCTCTCTTATTCCTGTACCCAATTTTTAACGTACCTTTTGGGTGCCTGTACACACGTGTACTTTGTGCTCGTTGCCATGGCGATGCTCAACCATATACACCTACCTGACTTCCTTTTGTTTTCCTTGACCTTCTGATACCGTCGACAATTCGTCCAAATCCTCCTTATTCTTCTGGATATCCTTCTTGATTTGAGTCGACTCTCGTTCCGGTATCGATGCCCATGGCTCCGTGCGCTCCTCTTGTCGTGGCATGGTCCGCAGAGTCCATGTCAATGTGATCGTCGGAGTCATGTTATCTTGTTCCCGCACAACATTTTCTCTGTTGCGATTCTCTGTTTTATTATCTATCGTTGACGTCCTTAGGGTCTCCTGACTGTTAACTAGTCGTCTTCCTCTCTCATCTCACCTGTCTACCTGTCGATGTACATGAGATTGTATTCTACGGTTGTGTTGACCCACACGGTTCGCCTGCCCCTGTATTCTTACGGTTCCTTCCGTCATTTCATGTTTTGAAGCACTACTGCTGTTTGATAGGAGTGCTGGCATGCTATCGCTTGTATCGCTACTAATAAATCTACTATCCGTGTCATTTAACAATGGTTGGGCCGTGTTGGAAATCGACATTTCAGTTGCCGACGTCTACTGATGCCTAGGTCTTTCTCTCTTCTTTGTGTCATAATTTTTTTCTACTTCTATCTGTGGACCTCTCGGTCCTATTATCTTCTTTTCTTATCTAAGATAAGCTCAATTAATGTACAACATCTAGGTCAGTTAAAAATGTATTAAGTAGTCGAGGATAACTGTATCTCAACGTACTCCACTCGTACAAGGGGAGACGTTGTTCATTTATTGAACTAAATCCTGTGACTATCATTTTGGTCATGTGATTTCCATTAATCAGTTTTAATCTAATTGGATAAACCCAGTTCAAAATGTAGTCTCTAATAAAACCAATATATAAAATAAACCCTAATCCTAAATAAACCCTATCAGGGACTTCCAGACTACACTAAGCAGCGGAAGAAAAAGCAAGCCGCAGCGAAGGATCAAAGTCATGGTGAATCAGGGGAGGATGACTTGAAAGATGAGCCAATAGCACAAACACTGTTGGATCAACCCCAAATCAACGTAACAGAAGAACAACTGCGTTTCGTGGATATAGGTCCGGATGATGTGAACCATACACTTCACCATCAGGACGACGATTCGGACAGCAGGCTGGATTCACAATTTCTGCGCTTACCCAAAACACCACTCCAACCGGCTTGGCGACAGAACTTTGATCTGGGCCATACATACCAGACTCAGAATGATACTCAGGAGGAGGGTCAACGAGAGTTGATTCGACAGCGGGCCAACAGGGCATGGGTGTTTCGAAACATGTATGGAACGTACTTTCCGGATGTAATGAAGACCAAACCGGATGATACAATCTCACCTAGGTATGTAATGAATGAAGCGGTAAGAAATTTTGGGCTCGATTTGTTTAGAGATTCTGAATTCTACAATCGGCTAGTGGCAATGAAAACTGATGAAGGTAAGCAGGCACGCAAAATTTTTCGTCGGTTTCAAAAGATACTACCGAAAGTTTTCGGAACGAGGAGAGATGGAAGTTTTGTACACTTAATTTGGTACGCAATTCGGGATCTTCTTGGAGACATTCCCGACTTGATATCAAACCATTTGGCACTCTATCAAGCCATATTGGCGTTTGAGATGTTGTCAGACAATGGAGAGGCAACCAGAATCCGGTCTTCATCATCCGAAGCTCAATCTTCTCCTGGATTGGACGCAGCAGCAATGTCGCGAATGTCATCTGAACAGGAGCCTAATTCAAATCCACCACCGGAAGGAAATCCACAGAGTGCCCCAGAGGTATTTCCGAAAGACAAACCGACCGAAGAGCCTAAACCTGATCAGGTGGAAGCTAGAAAATCTTTGCCGTCATCGGGAGACAGTTTGCCCCCAGCGACTATCCCAACGACGACAAAATATGCTGTCCCATCAGAAGCGTTCATTCACATAGAACAGATCGATGGATCAAAAGATGAGGCAGACAATTGACTGCATGGTCAGAAGCAGTTAGAAGAAAAGGGATCAGATCACTCCAGTAGTGATTTGAAAATTGCTGAATTCGTTGTTCAAATGAACAAAGCTGAGGCTGCTTTACTCGAGGCGAATGATCCAGGTAGGATTGATGCCGCTAGTCTTTATATGACAATGGCGACACACTTCCAGACCAAGATTGATTCAGAACTAAGAGTGATTCAGACCGAGAAGGCTGTGGAAGGCGAGACGTTTGTAAAAGACACAGGTAAACTACCAACGACATACAGATCTGATCGAAAGGACCGAAAGGATCCAATCGATACTAGCAGTCTGGCGTTATTATCTAGGTCTTTGAAGGAGTTTGGACGGATTATGCTTCAAGAGATTCTGTACACCGATATGTATCAATCTTACCCGGACAAGGTACGAGAGATCTCCATTGAGGGACCTACCTACGGCATAATGAAACTAGCGGACTTAACCTGGGCTGAATTTTACTCGAGAGCGGATCAGACGTTTATCCAACGCCCTAGTTCCGTGGTGAAAGTCACTAATGCTCAGAAGAAGGTTAGCGGCAATCTTACCGGAGGATCAGGCAATGGTTGAGACTCTCAGTCCACTAATGGAGGTCAGAAGATAAACAAAGGGGGTGACAAGGGTGGCAATAAGAACAAAAATATAAATCGTTCTGAAGCCAACAAGATCAATGTCATCCCTAAGGGTAACCAAACCAACAGAAATGGACCGCCGGTAGGCAACCCTAAGCCCAGGTATAGGGAGGTCAAGAACTGTAGTGGGACTGATTGCAATTGGCCAATGACCCAACAATGAGCCGAATGGCAGATGGAATGGAAGGCACGCAAAAAAGTGTAATCACTTTATCGCGAAGTGTGCCGACTGTACCGGGACTGGAGGTTACCACAAGCATACATGCAAGGTGCAACCAAAGGTTGAAGTTAAGTGACAAACATACCGGGTCTTGTCACTAAGAAAAAAGGACGCACCTCAAGAAGAGCGTGTAATCCTTGATATACGAGTTAACGGACATGAAATAAAAGCGTTGTTGGATCCGGGCTCGCAAATTTCATGTATATCCTCTAGATTCTGTAAAATGACAGACGTAACTCGTAAGTGAGAGCCAACTATGTTGAAACTGGCTGATGAAAGAGAGATCACTTGCAGAGAAATGGCAATCGATCTTAGGTTTACATTGACAGACCAACGTACTATCGTTACTAAGGCAGTCATATGTAACACTTCACCAGACTATGAGCTCATAGTAGGTATGAGTGATTTATTGTCATTAGTTATCACAGTTACAGGCTTACCTACTAACATTGAACCACAGAAGGATCAGTCGGACGACAACTTGTTGAAACCGGTATATAAACCTTCGAAGACTGCGAAGGGGATGATCCCTCACTTTACAGAGAAACTCAAGGACTTGATTTTCGAGAACGACAAGATTCGGATCACTGACTGGGCTAAGTTCAAATTCAATAACGGTTACGTTTGTCTTGACCTGACGAGAGTAGATTTCTCGAAGCTGAAGTGTCCTACACGTAACTATGTTGCATGTCGTACGAGAACAGGTTAAAGCATGGTTAGATGACGGAGTGATCGCAATCAACTATGAGCCGACTCCCGTCAACCTAGCGTTTTTAGCCGTCGACCAATTCAACTCTGACGGGACGCTGAAGAAAGTTCGGGTGTGTTTGGATATGAGCCCCATTAACGCTTTGATACCGACACACAATTTTCACTTATCAAGGATAAACGAACTACTCAGGCGCATGGAGGGAGCTAAAATATTATCCACTATCGACCTGAAGCAGGGCTACCACCAGATGAAGATCTACAAACCACACCGGAAGTATTTCACCTTTCCTTGGGAGGGTCAGCAATATTCGTTTAAAGGTGCCCCTTTTGGGTTACACATGTTACCAGCGTTCTTTCAACAAATTATGCAAAACATGTTTAGGGACATGGACAATGCACAAGTATACATTGATGACATTGTGGTATTCACCAAAACCAAAGAGGAGCACGAAAGGGTTGTGCGAGAGGTTATAGACAGACTCAACAAGCACAACTTTAAGGTCAACAGTAATAAATGTCACTTCGGTGTTAACGAGATTCAGCTGTTGGGTTACCGAGTATCCGGGGATGAATCATGATCGATCCCGGGAAGGTCGAACACTTGCTAGACTGGAGAACTCCTACCACGGGTAAGGATATCAACAGCATGTGTGGATTCGGCAACTTTTTGTCTGACGGAGTACCACACATGGCAAGTTATTTAAACCCCTTTGGACATTTGAGATGTAATAAAGGTAAACTATGTAAACTT
>NW_014040533.1:69401-83252 GCF_001186125.1 Sphaeroforma arctica JP610
TATTTCTACAACTAGGCGCACTGTGGACCAAAGACTATGATGACGCATTTAAGCAGCTCAAAACAGTGGTTCAACAGACACCAGTAGTCCAGCCACCAAAGGATGGTATTCCATTCATGGTAGCAACAGACGCATCCGAGATGGCACTCGGCGGGGTTCTGTATCAAATGATTGATGGGAAACCAAGATATGTACAGTTCGTTAGCAGGGCTATGAATTCGACTCAGATCAATTACCCAACCGTGCAACAAGAGTTTTTGGCAATTGCTACTGCACTCACTAATTTTAAGGACTATCTATATGGCACGCACTTTAACGTGCTATGTGATCAGATGTCATTGCAACACCTAAAGGACATGAGACCTAACTCACAGTTAGTCAGTCGGTGGCATGACACGATTGCAAAATTTTCTTTCGGCATAACACATATACCGGGTATTCACAATCACTTACCCGACATGTTGTCTCGCTTCGTACCAGACTTTAACAAGATGGTTAGGGAGTTACTAGCTACAGATTGGATGGCCAATCCTAGGTGGTTTAAGATCGCTGACAACATATATGGACCACATACCATAGATTTGTTTGCCGCTCATCATAATGCGCAACTGCCGAGGTACCGGACACTGGAACATCCGGAAGAAGACGGATTATAGATAGACTTGTCTCACGAGAATGCCTGGGCAAATCCTCCATGGCAATTAATACCACAGTTGCTAAATTTTATACATATTCAAGATGCTATCATCACGTTGTGTTGTCCCCTAAGACACTCAGATAAATGGCTATCACAGTTTATCTCAATGATACAATGTGAGCCGATCTATGTGGATAGAAAGGTAGATACTTTTCTCAACCAGGGTACCCGTGCAGTCCAAAAGACGCCTTGACGGCATACTAATATATGTCGAATAGGTCCAGTTGGAACAACCAAGTGGACACCATCCGAGACTTTCAAACAGAACGTTCAGGAATCCAAGATTCTACTCTTGAATCCTAAGTCTCAATCAGAGACTGGGACAACACAAGCACCTGCAGTATGTGCTATCAAGATACAGCCAAATTCAAAGGAATCAAAGAGGAGCGCAACACTAGCGAAAGCCTTCTACAACAAGATACGGTCTGACAGGGAAATTGCATACCAAGCAGAAACTCGATTGCTTAAGCAATTGATGAATGACTTTCCCGAGGTATATGATCATGTGACTCAACTAATGGATAGATCAAACATTAGTCGGATTCATGATGTAGAAGCTTTAGGCGAGATTGGACAAGACGAGTCTTCGAGTCCAGGTGATGACGCGGTGGAATCCTCACCTCCTGATTTCAATGTAACAAGTAAATCACAGGAGGCGATTCTGAAGTGGTTAAGACAAAATCATGCTCTTACGCACATGGATAAGTTTAGAACTGAGAAAGATTGCAAGAGGTACGGAATCGTACACCCGAACTTAAAGCAACATATATCTCAGGTGTATCACGAATGTAACAACTGCGAAGTTA
This sequence comes from Sphaeroforma arctica JP610, assembly GCF_001186125.1. Lineage (NCBI taxonomy): Eukaryota > Ichthyosporea > Ichthyophonida > Sphaeroforma > Sphaeroforma arctica. The sequence continues at coordinate 70,905 of NW_014040533.1, forward strand.
ACCGGATCAAGCGCTACGGATACGCACCTTTACGCAGCGTATCAGTAGACGAGCCGTGGCACCGGGTTATCATTGATTTGGTTGAGCTACCCACTTCCGAACACACGAAGGATAAATATGTCTGTCACGTGTCTGATGTCGCATCTAGATATAATGTATTGTATCCGCTGAAAGATAAATCGACACAAACTGTGGCTGAGTGCATATATAAATGCTTCGCAGATTTCGGCTGGCCAGCAAGTGTATGTTCCGACAACGGTAGTGAGTTTACAGGAGATGTCATGACGACACTGTTACTCGTTGCGGGATCATGTTATAAGATGGGTGTACCCTACAAGCCTCAGACACAAGGTGCGAACGAGGTACAACACAGAAAGATGAAGGAGTTCATGCGAGGAGCACTACTTGATGATGCTGACATGTGGCCGTACTCAATCAATTGGGTACAGACACAGATGAACAAATCCTCTGATTCAGTCACTGGTACAACACCCGCTCACTATTTCCGGGGCCGTTATAGTGATTTACAGATCCCCTTCAACAAGGAGTCTCAAGATGATCATGCTTTACCATGATTAGAGAAGATGCGTTGGACCAGAGATGTGGTCTATTCTTGCTTAAGGGAGATGAAGGACATCGCTCTCAAGTAGAGACGAAAGCGATAAAATGATACCAAGAAAATAGTCGAGTTTGAGGTAGGTGATATAGTCAACATTATGGCACGCAACTCCGATACAACTGTGCTTACGGCTAAATATATTGGACCATTTATGATCTCTGTGGCCGATAAGAAGAGCGGAACGTATGAAGTTAACAACGTTGACGGCTCTATTGCCTAAAATATTGAGTCACATCGAATCCCTACGACAGAGGTCATCCTTCGTCGCACACGTGAAGCTACTACACCTCTTATGTCTTACGAGTTTAAGAAGATTCTAGGGAAGTACAAACATGAGGATATGGCATATTACACTACGGAGTTCGCCAATGGAGCACAGAATGATCGTCCACCATCAGCATTTGATGATCCGGATGTACTAAAGGCTTTTAATAAGAAGTTCCGCAAACGCTTACACAAAAATATGGCTGATGCAGAAGCAATCTTACCATCAAATAAGCGACCCGAAGTGGTTAAGATCTATCCACAGACATCATACATTCCCAGCTTTAAACAGCATGGAATGTACGTACCTCCAAAAGGTATTAAGAAACGTCCGATCCACCATCGGGGACCACAAAGACCAAAGCCCAAACGTAATAGAGTAACCGAGTAACTTAATGTAAAAATAGCGGGTTCCTAATAGTAGTTGCACAGTTAAACGTATATTATAAACGTATAACGTATTAACGATTATACTTAAAACACTGGAATACGTTTAACAAATTGGACATGAACAAGAACTGAGAAATTCAAGATTCTGAACATGTGACAGTACTCAGTAGAGTATGGAACTCTACTGTGGAAAATTAGGTGGTTTACCAAATATAGATTGGTTTTTCCACTGAAATTAAAATTGTACAAAATATAGGAACGACACCAATCTGACACCTGAAAATAACACTTTGGGAATCTCATGGGAGTACCATGAGAGAGGGTCTCAGACATGAAATGGTTGTTGGTACAAACCTATAGTATAATTCGATAATGATCTCAGAGCAAGATATTCCACTGAGGAAAGGACAGAATCAGAGTTGTTAGAATTTAGGACAACATGGTTTTGATTCCTCCTAGCCAGCCAACTAGATGTGCCCGTCTATGCCTTAAATGGGATGGGAAGCTAGGTACCAAGTGATGGGGTTTAGGTGTAGATGTATACTGCACCAGCTTGGTATTTTAATTTTAATTTAATTTTCTCAAGTTGGACTAAGAGGTATTTTATTGGTTAGTTTGATTCGGTAATTGTTTCGAGGCGTGAAATGTAAACTATGCGTCCAATGAAATGATATCTAGTCTTAGTAACTAAAGCATAAATAAATCTAGACCGAAGTAGTGAGTGGTTAGAGCGGAGCATATAGACAATAGTCTAAGTCTAAAATCCCCGAGTCATTTGCTCATTACCAAGGGCTGAAGCTAAACTTATTTAACATTTTGCATTTTAACGTATTAACGTATTTTCTTAGTAACGTAAACGTCTTGGTATCGTACAGTCAGCCTAGAGGGGACCGACTTTTACATACATTTGTACATTTGTCCATAGCGGCAAGTCTTCCCCAACCTCCAACCACATATTTTCACCCAATATCGTTGAAGCGCCCAGCAGCGCCATCAGTAGCCGTCCACCTAACCCTTCCGCACCACAAGTGTCCACCGGACTAACCACGACAAATTGTCAGAACGCGAGCATTGTATTTACATCGTTCTCAGGAGCTTTCAAGCCGTGCAGATATAAATACAAATACAAACCAGGTTGTCGACCCACGTGTCGACGGTTTCTGTATCAATGGTATTGTCCGCCTATATTCATTTACTTACCGGAGCACGAAGTTAGATTCGGCACAGCGCCGCTACCATATTGTCGACCTCGAGACTATGGCCATTGCCTACGGGGTGGATAAAGACGAGATGACATTAACGGCTAATTACAATCCACTCTTTATTTGGACCGACCACGAAAGCGTCCTTCCTTTTTCATCTAAGTATGAAGTTCACTGCAACTACTTGTGGCAATCGTCTGCTACAGCTTGTCCAGAGGGTCTGCCGCACAATTGATCTCGTCATATTCAAGGAGAATGAAATTATACTGCAGATATGCTCCTGTAATAAGCCGGGCCTCCACATTAGACTCTATGTATAAACGTACTCTTAAGCAGTACGCAAATTATAAACGTACTCTTAAAAGTACGAGGAACTTAAGTTTCCTAATTGTACTCTTAATAGTACGAGGAACTTAAGTTTCCTAAAATGGTTTTTAATGATTTTATTAATTAAACCTTTTCCATTTAACATATCAGATGTTTGGATGAGGCCATTAAAAGGCCTCAGTAAAATACCAAACATAAAAGAGTTGGTCTAGTCCTATTAATAGAGCGTTATTTACTTTCCAATTTTATTTATATCTGAATACTTCGGTAGCGAGATGGCTCAACCGAATATAGGTTTCTAGGGACTATTAACGTTACCTAGTTGATCCTCCGATAAGCCAACCAGATGTGCCAGTCTGATGAAGGCTAAGTCGGTAATTCTTGATAGTGGCAAGTTATTGGTAAAGACAATAACTAAGGACGTCAAGAGTATTTTTATTTTTATTTTATTTTTTCTAAAGATAGGATTTTATGAGTCTCTCGGATTCGCCCCAGAATAGAGCGACAACGAAACACTAAATAAAATCCCTTCGGCGGAAACAGTACTGAGAGGATTATGTATAGGCAATGTCTCAGCCTCACAATCCCTCAGAGTATTGCTGTTTTCACGAGACAAACCTAACTTTATTAAACGTCTCATTTCGTTTATTTATATCGATATTTACACGATATTTAGAATTTACCTACGCGTTTATTTATTCTAAGGCATTAGTATCGCCTTTATTAGACCGAATCTTACACATTTTAAAGTTAGCAAAAGTAATAATTACTTAGACTACTTAAGCGTAAAGGTAAGTTAACTACCACATCATTTTCTCTTGTCTAAGCTAGTCGCTAAGAGACAAGCTAGTAGTCATAAGTTAAGATTATGACCAAGAAAGACAACACTCCTTCTAAGAAGCGTAGAGCTGAAAAGAAGAAGATGGAGAGAGAAGTCACTAGCGCTGCCGCAGCTGTTGCTGCTGCAAAAGCTACCGACGCCGCTGCTGATGCATTTAAGCGCACTGTAGCCAAAGTACTTGCCTCTGACAATTATAGTCAAAAGGACAATGCTTCAGATAAGTGACGAAAATCAGAAAGGAAAGTCCCCAATTATGAGGGCGTCCCCAATTATAGGGGACAAGGACAAATCTCAGAAGGAACCTATTATGGAACCAGAAGTGGAGGCAAGCTCAAGTAGCAATGATGAGCAAATCAAGTGTCATATCGGTAGCCCCGGGGACCATAGCCATATTGGCATTGTAAATTTACTCGTGACTGTAACTCGAATGTTCCTACTGTTATTAATGTACCGCCTTATACTCTGGTAACTAACCGTACCTCTCACTATGCTGCAAATAAGCATTTGGTAACAACTCAATAAGGATCTGTCTGCTGGGCAACAATCAAATACGCTTATTCTCGTATTTACTGCCTGTGATTTCGACGTTTGAGAGCGTAATCGTAAGGCCCAGTGGTCTCAGGCAACACAAGCAAATGAACATCATTCCGATGCACCAATGACTGCTGTCGGCCGCCGTGTGATGTATAAACTCAAACCATCACCATTCTCTGCCAGAACACCTTGGGGGAGTCCGGCCGTTATCCGTGGGCTACAACCCCCAGTTATGCATTATATTCAAGAATATAATACTGCCAAACTATACCGCTTCCGCAGATCTAAATTTGAGGAGTATACGAAACCAGGTGACATCCCTACCCCTGTTGCCCGTAATACTCGGGCTACATCAATCTATACAAATTGGCCTTTCCCTGACAGCCCCTTCTGTATTTCTACCGCATCGGCTAAAGCCACACTTGCTGCTGCTTTTAAGAACTGGCCTGCCGCTATCCTTTTCCAGTATAAGTTTAATGTCGCCCTCAAGATATATTTATCCCATTGTGTTATTCACAAACGAACCCCTGGAAATATTGATCTTACCCACGCTGATATGGAATTCCTCTGTGAACACTTCTCTGCTACATGACTCCCTACCCTTAAGTCTGCTATGTCATGTGCCTATAGATAGTATCTACTAGTGCTGATTACCGTGCTTCCCAGAATTGACCTGGCATGATAAGTTCCTGGCCTCCGAGGTTACACCTTAGATACAAGTCTACTATTTTACTCCTCTGCTCACGTGCTAAATAAGTTCCTGGTATACAGAACGTATGGGGGGTTGTAAACCCTCGGGCCTGACACGAGTAAACTCAACGCACACACGGAAGTAAAACCGACAGTCTTGACCACCTCGCACTAATTGCACGCCAAAACCAATAGCCCCAACCAGAACCGTATAGTTTCAGGAATCGTGTAGATACGCTAGGTCGGTTGGTCGCTAGTTCACTTTACTACAGCGAAGCTTTGCGACCAGCTTAAGTTTAATAAACATTGCCTGTTTCAGTTCCTACTTTCTTCGAACCTCATAGGCTTTACAAAACTCTGAAAGTTAAAAATCATCTGCTTGACAAGGGTGCGATGTTCGACTGTATTTTATTCATTTATTATAATGTTGTTTTTTTCACATAGTTTATTTATTGGATCATTCAATATGTGGTACAAAGAAGTTTGATCGTACCCCTTCAAGGATGATACAATCATCCAATGTTTCAACTAGATCACACTATTGCATGCGCTGTGCGTCGAGGCGAAGCCGGTACCGTGTGCTTGGCTAAGGCTAGTTGCTGAGTCGTTGGATGCCGTGGGCGTTGAGTTTCCCGGATTGTTTGGAAATCCCTTTTCGTTAGTATGCGGTGTTAAGAACCGCTAAAGATATATAAGCCTCGTAGATAAGAAAGGCTATCAAATAACCGGATCCGCGCCCCAGCTTTCCAATTAGAAAAAAATATGATGAAAACTTTACAGGGCGGGTGCGAGTGGAAGAGAAGGAAATAAGATTAAATATCGCAACCACGATCTCTTGACTTTTTACCAATCCTGCCAAGGGATGATATTCTTAAGACGTGTTCGGTGAATGGGAAGTAATTACAAACTATCTGACGGTGTATGCTTCCAAATTACTTATTAATGATATTTTTGAATTAAAAGAAAATAGCAAGCATCTCCCGTCATATTTTGGTAATTACTCCCGTTTATCGAATTTGCGAAGAACATTTCGAGAAAAGTGTTGTTTCTTCTAACATCAATGTAGCATCTAGGGACCAGGTTATCAAAAAGCCAATACAAATCCCAAAACCTCGGAATCATAAAATATTGAATTTTGGAATTAGGATTCGAATATTCCTTATATTAGAGTCATCAGAAATATGGTTAGCGGTAGAACCGATAAGCTATACCGGGACTCCGCGTGTGAGAGAAACACTCAAGTAGAAGCCCGAGAAACATAAAAATAATTAATTTTCCTCTTCAGGATACTGTACAAGATGACTCACAGTACAAAGGCTGAAGGCAATAAACGGTTCACGGGTCATAATGTAGTGTAGAGAGTAGCTGAAAGGTACGACTCTGAATTAAAATCAATAGAAGTAGAACTAACAATACTTAGCAAAATCCCCCTACGTTTAGACAATACCATATAAGATATCGATATCTTATTTATTTATAACATACTCCGAAGCATGCTATGATAATATCATAGCCTCCACCGCCAACTTTAACCCTGTGGTAAAATAGCGAGAAAAAAAAGGCAGGATGTGGTTTAAAACTGAAGCAATAAGGTATGGAAATACGCATATACTTTTTATCGGTTTTGTGACTCAACATTTGTTCGCTTGGCATTTCCAGTTTCACCCGTTTGTTGGTGTATACGCTTACGCGTCATGGACTTTTGAAGTTTCTCTTTGAAAGGAGAAGACTCGAACTCAAGTCATGGATAAAAAAGCTTTGCAATTTTATCAGCTTGAGGAAAGAGTTTATCTTAATCTTCCTGGTTTTTATGTAGGCATTTACGCTATTTCTTATTGATTCTCTAACTGATCAGGATTTCCAAAATCCGATGACGTAATGCACAAATGTCGTACTATATAGGCTCCGTTATCGGATCCTATACCCCAAGATTCTCTTGAACTCATGTTGTTAGTATTTCGTATGTAAGGCCGATCGTACGAGATAAGCTCACATTAGTGTGCTTGGCCCGTCTACATTATCAATTTTATAGGTGTCTGATTATTTGTCATGAACAAAGAGTACATAAGAACCTATATAGTAAGAATATAACTTACCAGTGTCCAAAGATCTCTATATTATGTTAACATAATAGCTGTTGTGTTGTATTGGGTGTGTGTATGTGTGTGTTGTGTATGCGTGTGTGTTTTATGTCAATACGTTTAGTCGATCAGGTCCATCTTGGCAAATCTGTGCTTGCCTGGGTCACAGCCGCAGTCATTCAAAAGCTGAATCATTTCCTCGATTTCTTTCTGAGTTTTGCCCCATGTACCCCATAAATTTTTCATTATCTTTTTCTGCAAGGGAAACTGCGGCGCTACATAAAGACTCTGGTCAAAGCCACAGTCGCCATCTGAATAACGCTGGGGAGGGCGAGGAGACGAAGGTGGTGGTCGCGGTGTACAACAGTCGTTACCACGTGGGATATATAGTGGCTGCACTGGCGAAGATCAACGCCTCTTTCAGATAATGACATCCCCATCTCACCGACTATAGCACAGGAGTTGAAGCGTCAAATACAGAGGTATCTTGGCAAGAACGATTCGAGAAGATAGAAAAGGCTATTACATTTCAACTAGACACAACATGCCCATTACAAGAAAGACAAATGCGAGCTTTATTCTAGATCATAAACCAGCAACGGCCGAAGACGCATCCCAAGGATGCCTACTGCAGTGGGTAGACGGGAAAGAACGTGGACACGCGAGAATGACAGAGCGCGACAACATACTCGACACAAACGCACAGACAGCACTAACAACAACGACATCGCCACAAACAATGGAATACCACGCCAATCAAAATTAACATTGAATTGAAAATTTGGAGTCGTAAATGTCAAATACTTCCTCAATTCTATGATACTTCCAAATGCAAAAGATCTATACTAAATCAATGATTGTTATCCAGTCTATCTTCTGTACCTATCGCCAAATATTCTACTGATCCATGGCCGGAGCGCTTTACTTGTCCCAAACAGTTGTTATGGGTTGCAGAAGCTCACTGATACCCGCGTATGGATTTGATAACTTTCCCCTGATTGCGGATTACATGCTCTCATTTTGTCCACAAACAAATCGAGCATCTTGCGTGTAATGTAAGATGGAAAAGGTGTATGTTCGTTCGTAGGTTCGATTAATTGGTCTTGGTATTTTGCAACCTAAGCAAACTATTTAAACCCCCACCCAAACAGAATCTCGACTTTAACGGGTCCAGCAGATGTGGTACATTTTTGTTTTTTGTTACTGTGAATAAAATGACTAAATTCACGGCTAAAAAGATTTCTACATGGTCAAAGAAAACCAAACTGGTGTGGTGAAATTCATGCGTGAGCTGGGATTCGCATGAAATCCCGTTGCGTACTACAGCGGATACTGACTTTTGTTTTTGGCACTAGTCTTTGCAGAGTTTGCCCTGGACTTTTCATACCCGCCTAAGTACTATCGAGCACCAAGAAGATAACAAGCGCGCCGAACGAGCAATATGTACCATTCTAGAATAGACAGCACCTGTGAATATCTAGTGCATCTCATGACTGAGACCGGAACGTGTATAGCATCACACTTGTCTACACTGCTACAATCATCCCCCGAATCTGGATTATCACTTTCTTCCCACATCTGGGTAGGATGTTTATAACGGACCATAGCGTCCTTCGCTGTAAATTTAAATGGGAGAGACATGCTACTCAATGATTCGGTCTTATATGTTTTGGTTCGTGGCAAGGTTGCGCTACACTCGGACGTACGCCGGTGAGTCTCATAGCAGCTACATGTAGACAGTAATCGTGTCCAGTCACTGCGTATACTGTTGTAGCATTGCCCACAGTCTCGAAGGATATTGACAATCATAAGCTCCTTATAAAGTGCTCTTACCAGTTACGGTAGCAAGATATGAACGGTATGTAATGCGTCAGTTTTGATACAAAGCAAACGGGATACTGTTTCACAGAATGTATGTGATAGTTTATCTTTAAAAAAAACATACTTGCGAGACTTGGTTAGTGGCTGTCAGCTATATGAATGCCAAACCTCTACTTCCTATATTATAAAGAACATATTTACGAGACTTGGTTAGTGACTGCCGACTATATGAAGGCCAAACTTCTACTCCTCGTTCTTCAGTAAGTCAGCTGCAGAGCTTGTCCACGTTACGTGTTCATTGCTGTTGTCGATGAGACATACATCGCTCAATCACATGTTGGTCGATATCGCTATGTTATAGTTCACTCTCTACTAAGCTCGGATAATTGACGCTCTGACGCAAAGCGGTAAACTCTCTTGCTCATTCGCAAATGTGTATGATTAGACAAATATGGTTTGATAAATTCTTGTTGGTCACCCAGATGCATAAGTGGAAAAGTAATATGGTTATTCTTTTTCTCGCTTATGTCTATATATATGAGAGAGAGTCGTACAGAAATATTGCATATTTAGTTGTGTATCAGTTACTACTTTGCAATTGTCGCGCCCTTGTATACTATGAAAGTCTTTTACAAACTTCTCTGTTTCCTGGTCATCCAGGTGCGTAAGAAAAAAAAGATGATAATATGGGTATTGTTTTTCTCGCGTATGGAGAGAGAGAGAGAGAGAGGAGAGAGAGAGAGAGAGAGAGAGAGAGAGAGAGAGAATAATATTGTAAAATACACGCCCTACCCCACCCCTTATAATCTAAGTAAGAAGCGAAGTGTATTCATAGGACAGAATGAATTTTATCGGCATATGCGCTGGCTCGCCTGTTTCGCGCTCTGGCGTGGTCTCATTATTATCCTTCTTTGCGATCGTAATTGACACAGTCGGGGTTATGTTCGGATCAATTGATCTGCGTATTGTAATAATTCAGCTTGAGAAATAACTTATTCGAACAATAGGAATTCTTGCATTGCGCTAACTATGCAAGACAAGCTTGCCTCTACCCTAGCCGTTTTATCGGGTACTTGATTGCTGAGATCATCAGAAGGGGAGGAGGATCAATATCCAAATCCAGCATCTCTAGCTAATGCTGGGTAAATAAGACGTAATCTTGCCTCGGTAATGCCAAACATTAAAACATTGTCTATGCAATCGAAGGAGTCGAGAAACTGTCTTTGTACAAGTTGCAGAGGTTTCTTTATTGCGCCATACTCCTTCAGTGTACAAAGCCACGAGTCGCAGTTGAGCACAGGTAATCGTTAGAACCAGCACTGCGAATTCGGCATCAAGTTTTACCAAAAAGTTTGTTGTCCAAGATTACGTTGCTTATTTACTAGACTTCAATTTAATATCCACGTGTTTCGTCGAGGCACATGTATAATATACTGAACATTAGCAGGAAGCGACGGAAAGCAGACTTAATCATTTTCGTCAATTTTCAATTCTGGAACATAATAGCGGTACAATACTACTATATATAAAGCTACAGCAAACTGTCTAACATGCACATAGGTTATAAAATACATCGGGAACGAACAAAGAAGTAATAACTTCCGCAAGTGTATTGGTGTACGTATCTGAAATATAAAATCTCAGATTTTTTTCTTCTTCAATATATTGCACCGACAAATTGATCAACTAATAGTCAAAAACGCAAAAATGTAAGCGTATCGTGATCTATCACTATGCGATGCGTTAGCAAGGACTCGTAAACCAAATGACATACGCCGCTAAAACCCTTCAATAATACGACCCGTGATTTATGTCTCAAACTAAACGTTCTTATATTCCTGGAGTGTATGTTAGCATTATAGAAATACATGCAACAGGATTGTATAGTCCGGTGTAGTAAGCCATGAATGCCACGGCTATCCCGGACGAAATGAACTGGTCCCTCATTTGGCGGTATTCTTGCCGTTGAGAACCTTTGGGGTCTGCATGGTCCAGGACGTGGATAATCGCCGTTTCGTCTTCTACGAGGACTTTGGTACACTCTGGCACGGGACAAACACAGTGTCGCGTGTCCTTGTGGTGCAACTCCCAGTGGGCATTCAGGGCATTGCTATGCGGGAGGTCCGTCTGAGGCGTGATAGGTGTTTAGGCATATTAGGAAGACACTATTGTCTCTGCATGATTGAACCGAGTAAGTCGCGTCACGAGTTTATTAAGTTGTTATATTGTGCGTGCGTCAAGTTGTCGGCATCGAATGTATATCGTATATGTCACGAAACATTTACCAAGACACAATCCTGTTTGAATTCGACTCACTGTGGACGAGTACCTTTCATGAGTATTCCAACTGAAAGTGAGTGTCAACATATAAGCGACTGTCAACATTATGCGTATATCTTATATGGGGGCCGAATGGTCGCGATAATGTGCTCGTCGCGATGACGAAATGAGTGTATGGTATATGTCGAAAGAGAGAGCATCTCAAACAAGATGATTCATATCTAGCAACGATGGATGTGAATGCGTACACTTCAGCCAAAACAGACATATATTCTATGTGGGAACTTACTCTACATATAGGGCACTGATAAGCAGCATCTCCGTGATGTGCGAGGAGATGGTGGATTTTGTACTCTTCTTCACTCCCAAAAGCTCGTCCACACTCGGGCCACGCACAAACATGCACAGCGGCATAGTCCGCGATATCTGATCCCGAGATTGTCACCCATGCCCTATTTGCCACCCAGCCCTTATTCTTTACCCATCCTCTTTGTAGTACATCAGTTACCCATCCCTTCTCCATCATTCTGTGCGAGGTTCTGTTCCAAGTGTCACTGGCGGTGTCAGTAATGGGCTATGTATATATGATATTTCGTAAAGGGTGCGCATGTCCACACGGTTGCATGCATATTTCGCATAAAGTGGCGCATGTTCTCGTACTCCGTCGACACAAATCGTCATTGAACAACGCTCTACTGCGTGAATTTTCGAACACTATGTGTGGCTATATCAATACATTGATATTAGATAAATTCATGTGCTTTCAAATGGCATACACAATTCAAATAGAAACGCTCGGTCCAAAGCTGTACTTGCGCAAAAGACAATCGTACTCGTGAAACGGTATATTTCTAAATGTTGATGTACTCGGAAGAAAAACAGCATAAAAATCAATTGAAAATCAATTCTACTAGAGTGATCTGCTACAAATGTGTGCAGACTAACCTCGGGCATAGGAACAACAGGTACATATACCGTTGATATTCAAGCTAAGCCAAAAAAGAAATAAATCATATGTTAGTACTCAAGTAGACTAGAAATTCACCAAGTCCAAATCCAAACTAACACGATACTGAAAGAGCCATTTGAGCCGTTCTAACTCTACGTCCGCAATACAAATTGCAGCTTGCAAAATCAATGTCAAGGAAGCAGAAAATTAGACCTTGGAAAACATTGACTAATACACGCTAATTGATCAGATCCGTATCATAGTAATAAAACCAATATATATATATATATATATATATATATATATAAATACCCTTACACCCTACCCGCCCACCCATATATAAATATATA
>NW_014040533.1:85545-105474 GCF_001186125.1 Sphaeroforma arctica JP610
ATATATATATATATATATATATATATATATATATATATATATATATATATATATTAATATATATACATATACATATACACACACACACACACACATATATATATATATATATATATATATATAGATATATATATATACATACATACATACTTATACATATATATATACATACATACACACACACACACACACACACACATATATATATATATATACACGTCAAGGTAATCTTATGATAAAAGTCATCAAAATTATGATATATATATATATAATGATTTGTACATAGAGCACCTTGGGATCCACATGCACTTGCGCTTCTTTATATGTGGGCAAATACTATATCTTGCAATACCTACCTTCGTTGTATCTCTTTTCCCCTCCAGAATCCACGACGCATCACTCCCCAGGACATATTCTTCATCGACAATTCATCTTTGGAAGTTGCTTCCTTATTAACGAGTTCGTCGCCTGTACGTTTTGGCCGCATACTGTCGCCAAACTTCCTCCTGGGGCGAAGTTGTGCACTGGACTGTGTGTTCACAACAGGAGTGCTCGATTGACGGATGATTTCTTCCGGTGAATTTTTGTTGACAATCTTGGATGTGCGGAGACCATCATTCAGAGCTCTGCGAGATTGGTTTATCTGATAACCCCTCATTGTATAAGTATTGATGTGGTCATAAAAGTGGATTAAACTTCATATAAGCTCTTGCATTTATAAATTTAAAAAATGGGTGTGCACTCCGCACAGTGCACACTGTGCAGAGAATTCGAGCAATCATGTCAGAACTCGTCTCCCCTATTCTGATTGGTGCTACGAGTGACACGCTATTTTCCGCGGGGAATATTCAGTATTCGACAGCTGGTGTAGAGTTGTGACTTGTAAAGTTGTAGTCTTGTGTAGAAGTTGTAGGCATCTATACTGCATGCGGATACGTATTATTAATGTATACTAATAATTAAATTTTGGTACCAAATTTCGGGTGTATAAATACTCTCTATTCTAAGAGTTAATTTAAACTTCCCGTCATTATGGGACACAGAAGAGAGGGGAAAAGAGCGAGAGGATTTAACAATTCTTCAAAGTGTCCGTCCAAGTGACTACTCAGGAATGTGATTGTAAATTACAGAATGGCGAACTTTATCACAGTCCAGATCCGTACCATTTAGGATGGAGGCATATATCATTTGCAATGTTCATCCTATACCATCTGCAAATGGCACCAAGGGGGAAGGTGACACGTGTACTGTAAGTTAGTTATCAATTATTTCGAGGGCGACAATAAGACTGACTCTCATAATGTAAATACCGAACTCGTTGTGTGATCGATTCTGTCTTCAGTGGCATTTGTAACTTTGTGTATAAATGAATGCACATCTAGAAATAATTGCTTTAACTCGAACTTTTCACCCCCATGAAACCACGATTAGCAACACCGATCCCCTTTGAATAGTGCGTAGTCACAGTACCATAGCTTCCTTCAATGTCACAGTCCGAGGAGCACGAGCCGCTTCGGCGAGGACATTGTGTAACTCACATTTGAAAAGTTTAATTGACATTCACACGTCTGGTTTAGATATAATGTTTTTATTCTCAGTGGCGTACTCCCCAAGCTTCCAGTCTCTGACTATTGCTTTCCGTTGTCAAGATATATTCGTCGAACCTCCACTAACTATTAGAGAACATGGTATATTTTCTAAAACCCTTTCGCAATACGCAGCATTCGTCGTTAAGCAATGACTGCTGTGAAAAGATCGCATCGGCATACGTATACCCGATAGCTGAGAGTTGACATATACGTGTCATGACAGCAACCTTCGGTATTTTTAGTATTGCTCGACTCTCCTTAAATACTGACAACCAATAGCTCACATGATGATTTTTGTGACAACTTTCTACATCTCCGATGGGTCTATATAGTGCCTGAGATAACTCGTCCCAATTCAGTATCCTCAGAGGGATCCGTATCCGAACTTATCAACTCGGCAGCAATGACTGCCTGACTTATATACCACGAAATTGTACATCCCCGATGAAATATCGCCAAAGTATACATTGCAGCGACGAGTCGACCACCATCTTGTTAACGAGATAACACATTTTGGCGTGTCAAGAGCAGCCTGTAAACATATCTTACTGCCAATAGTAGCTTGGAGTGCTATCCCAAAAGTAACTTGTTGCTGTCATACATATAAACAGTACCGATAATTACCAAGATACGGCCACACACACTACATATGCAGTAGGCAGGGCTTATGCGGTGATATAGATCCCCATTATGCTTCCGGGTTAGCTCGATACATACATTCTTTTGATAAAGTATACAACAGAGGTCTCTATGCAGATACAAAACGCAGTAGTCGAATTATGGGATAAAACAAATGTATTCGCAAGCCGTAAGATACACTCATAAAAACAAATATATATTTCAAGTATAATTATGCCATTATAAACGCGTATCAACACATACAACTTAAAACTACAGGTATTTAGCGACTGCACAAAGAACAAGCTTCCGAAAAATAAAAACATCCACAGTACCGAAAACAACAAAGCATGTACTCTCATTATAAATTAATCATATCAATACTGCGCATGCACATTTCAGTCATACCCAGGAGATGCCGCTAGTCTCGCAGATGACAGCATTCGCACGCGTGCAGTTGTAGGCTATTATACGTACGTTAGACATGCACTAACGTGATACAGACTCATTCTTTCTTATGCGAGACGACCAATATATAAGTTCAGATACCACCACTCTTGGCCTTATTTGCATTTATATCACAGAACGCGACAAAAAACGACTATTTATTTATATACTGATTAGAAACAGTAGATATTTACTCGTTATCCTCGGTTCTGATCTTGGCAGCTCCGTTGGTTAGCTTAATATCAAGCTCGCCAGCACGCTCAAGAATTGACTTACGCTTGCGAGATGACACGTTGTGCGCAATCTCTCCACAGTAGCGCTTGTTGTGCATCATAAGAAGCTCCAAATCGCTCTGCGTATACAAAAAAGTTATATTTAGCGTATACACAATAAGTGATGACCATCGTAAAACCTTCCATATTATGAATAGAGCATCAAATACACAACACAGTGATACCAAAAAATAACACTCAGGTATATTTTACTGTGCAATGTAGACAACTTGACGTAAAAACGATATATTGCATCGCAATGTAATAGGATCAGTTAATGTCTATATAGACTTCTCCGCATCGTCGAGGGCCTAACCACGACTAAGACAGGGATAACTTAAGTAAATCATTTCCTACTACGCGCTAATTCTGACGATAGAGACACCATAATCCGAAAATGACCTATGAAACACAAAACTTACTACGTTGGAAACCAAGAACTTCTTGAATCCGTCGCGAAGCATGTGTCTGGTCTTCTTGTTTGTTCCATAACCAATGGATACCATACGGACGGTACCTGTGTAGGACACAAATAGATAATGAGAATTTTTGGAAAACTGTACATAGCTATAGTATACAAACTACAACATGGCGATTACGCTCGAGCAAAAAAGATATACGGATTTAGTACGCGTACAATATAGGATCAGTTAATGTCTATTTAGACTTCTCCGCATCGTCGAGGGCCTAACCACGACTAAGACAGGGATAACTTAATTGAATCATTTCCTACTGTACATACTAATATTCGCGCTCGCATACATTTCTTCTGAGAAAATACATCATAGTATAGCCGTGACTTGCGCAAAAAAACATCACAGCTTGTTAACATAGATGTCAATCAGAAGTTGGCGAATATGACTTTTTAACACGTACATCTACACAGTATGCTCAGAACAAACTAACGAATGTGATACCAAGAAAAATCATGACTTTTTAACACATACATCTACACAGTATGCTCAGAACAAACTAACTAACGGGATACCAAGAAAAATCATGACTTTTTAACACATACATCTACACAGTATGCTCAGAACAGACTAACGAATGTGATACCAAGAAATCATGACTTTTTAACACATATATCTACAAAGTATGCTCAGAACAAACTAACTAGCGAGATACCAAGAAATCGGCTACATACCCTTAGCACGGCGACGCACACGGGAATCGATACCACGGGGCTTTCTCCATGACTCGTCTACACGTTTGAAGCGATCAGACTGATGGCGTTTAAACTTCTTAGTTCTCTTGTGAACAATGGGGACATGCTTGGCGGAGGCAACCATTTTGCCGGCTTTTTACTCTATAATTGATGGTTGAACGATGTGATCAGATGGCACACATTAGTTTTAGCGTGTAGAATGCTTATGTATGCTACCGTTAGTCATAATGCAGCGTGTTAAAGAGATGGCACCCCCCCACCCTTATTACAGCCATATATGGATGAGGTCTATATATAAATATACATACATGTATCCCCAATTCCTATCACGTTATAGCTAAACACCTGAAGCACAGATTTCCATTTTGGGATTAAACAGAACGAAGAAGTACGTGAGTATTCTCGCACCAATACATGTTATACGCATGCATTTAGCAATGACTGTGGCGTCTCCATATGCTGCCGGGTGATGCAAAATATTTTTCAGCTGTATTCATTGTCTGTACGCAGTTATACCAAAGTCTAAGCGAATGTTGCCGAGTGTATCATACGTCATGATTTCTCTTTTCAGTCGAGAGCCTCTATTTTGTATATAGATGCTTATCTTCCTATATATTTTTTTGATTTGCTGCATATATGTGTACGTATGTATATTGCGCTTAATGTTGTCGCTGCTGTATCTTGTCATTCGTGATTTGCCCATTTCTACGTAGGCGACGCTTTCTATAACGATATTCTAGTATTATTAGATATACTCTAGTATTCCCTTACAAACCCATATAGTGTACACACCTATACGGATATAAAGTAGAGGGGAAAAGAACGATGGTTATCCTGCGTGAGATATAGTTAGCTTATTTCTATACGCGTACGTCCCCACAAAATCCTTTACAATACAACACACGTGCAGTTTAGGTTTGGGTAGAACAATTTTAGATATACGATTGAGTGCAACTAAGGAGGACCAAAAACTGAAAGCCAAACCCCTTGCCTGCTAATTGTCTCTGATATTGTTTTATTTCGGAAAATTCTCAGTCCTAATTTTCAGAAAAAAGTTATGAATCAGGAACGCGCCAGATTCCAACTTATTTTTGATAGGCAATATTAGGTCAATCAGGCAATCCCACATATAATATTAGTCCCGTTTTATGAGACTAACCGTATTACGGGACGATCCTGAACTGATATCTCACACGAGGACCTCCATAATATAGTCTTTGGCGTTTAACCAATTTTCCAAAGCTCGTATTGTAGAAAGAGGTAATAGTTATTGATCTAACTTTTATGGTAAATCAAGCTGATCTTACAGAGATGTAGTTCTTTTTCGCCTTCGTCTCGTACTAGCAAGGTTTAAACATACTTTAAAATGGCTTCCCGTCCCGTAGTATCCGTAATCGGCCTTGATGGCTCCACTTCTGCTGCCACAAACACACTTCCAGCTGTGTTCAGGACCAACATCCGTCCCGATGTTGTTCGTGATGTGCACACATCCATGAACAAGAACAACCGTCAGGCTTACTCCGTATCCAAGGAGGCTGGTCACCAGACCTCAGCCGAGTCATGGTAAGATTGTCCGTATATTCGTGTTTAACGAGGATTAGGTTCATTTACGAGGTATCTTCTATATTAGAGCCTGTATTTTTTTATGGTTACTGGATGTTGGTTAATGCATCGGAATAGCGAATGTGAATGCAAAATTGCTTAAGTACACTATCGCAATTCGAGTGGTTTATTGCGTCACAATGTCTATCTTTTACGGCTAGTTATTGCTTTATTAATAACCCGCGTTGTAGATGGTTGACGATCAGTAAATGTGTCAAGGTAGTAAACACGGTGAAGGTATTCAAAATATCCTCTGGTATCTTATATTTCTTCGCATACACGAGCTATAGATAATGTCGGTTCAAATTGGTGCTATTTATTTGAGACTTTTAGTAAGAATGTCAGCTATGGATTCAATTGGGACATTATCGAGGTATAGTGATTAGAAAATCTTCTAAGTTATCCCTGTCTTAGTCGTGGTTAGGCCCTCGACGATGCGGAGCAATTTTGTATGAACCTCGATCCTGTCCCAATTTTGTCTGTTTCTTCCCTAGTCTATACTTATTTAATCAGCTGTGTATACGTACATCTATTTCCCATCATACGTATTTCTCAAAAAATTCATGTATATATAATTGCAAATCGTATAGGGGAACCGGTCGTGCTGTCGCACGTATTCCCCGTGTAGCTGGTGGAGGTACCCACCGTGCTGGACAGGCTGCTTTTGGAAACATGTGCCGTTCTGGACGTATGTTTGCCCCCACCAAGGTTTGGCGCAAGTGGCACAAGAAGATCAACCAGAACCAGAGACGTTACGCCACCGCCTCAGCTCTGGCTGCATCTGCCATCCCCGCCCTTTTGATGGCTCGTGGACACACCGTAAGTTTGTCTTGATGTTTGTATTTAAGCGACAGTCATTGTTGGGTATGTATATGGTGAGCTCCCGAGATACTGAAATTTTCTCCCCGTAGATGCCGGATTGTATATGTTTTGTCATTGAGCTGTCAATAGAGAGAGATTTTTATGATTTAATATATGATTATTTGTTTACGTGAGACAGTTCAATGTATTGGTGTATTGATGAAAGTTCTGAAACAGAGTTTGTGTTCTCATACATATTTCGCTCCCATGTTGTAAATACACAGATTGACAACGTTCCTGAGGTACCTCTAGTTATCGCTAACGATATCGAGGGTCTAGCCAAGACCAAGGCTGCCGTTGAGCTTATGAAGAAGGTTGGTGCTTACGATGATGTTGAGAAGTGTGCCAACTCTCGCAAGGTCCGCAGTGGAAAGGGAAAGCTTCGTAACCGTCGCCACGTCATGAAGCGTGGACCTCTCGTCGTATACAAGTCCGATAATGGTCTTACGAAGGTGAGCTATATTTCGATATCTTATTGAACATCCTATACTATCGCTGGTTCGTAATGATGCCTTTTCATATCTGTCAATCCCCTGAAATTATATGTTGATACCAACTTTATGACCTGAACAACACGTACTTGCGATTAGTATCTAGTTTTTTACCTGGTTCGAATTCATGTTTGCTGGTCGTCTTTTGCCTAATGGTATTTATTTTGTTTTTAGGCTTTCCGTAACATTCCCGGCGTTGAGCTGTGCAATGTTGAGCGTCTGAACCTTCTTCAGCTCGCCCCCGGAGGTCATGTTGGACGTTTCATCATCTGGACTGAGGGTGCTTTCTCTGAGCTAGACGCCATCTGGGGAACCTTCCGCTCTGGATCCCAGAAGAAGTCTGGATACACTTTGCCCAAGAGCATCATGTCCAACCCTGACATCACCCGTATCATCAATTCCGATGAGGTGCAGTCTCAGCTTAAGGAAGCTAAAGAGCCCGCACGTCGTTTGGCTCATCGCAAGAACCCTCTTGCCAACGCCAATGTTATGCTTCGCATGAACCCATACGTCAAGCAGAGCAAGCGCCACGAGATGCTTACTGTTGAGAAGAGACAGAAGGCCAAGGCTGAGAAGAAGCAGACGCAACGCGCAAAGTCCGCTGACATCAAGGCTCTTGGCAAGAAGTTCATTGGAACTATGGTTGCCGAGTAAATTTCTAGGAATTGTTGTATTTTGCTAGAGATAAGACATATAAAATGCAATTAAGCATTTATTCTTACAACTGTATAGAGTGCGAGTCTTTGTTGACGAGCGAGTGTTATATAGGACCTTAGATGATCGAGAGAGTTTTAGCTTGGAGATTAGATCATCGAGTTTCTGGATGTATGTATATATATATTTATAAGAAAATGTATTCTTTAACACAGCGGCGTGTTTGAAGCACATGCTGAAGTCAATTTTATCTGAACCACTACTCGTATGGGGGGCAAGACTTGGGTTGATATGGAGCTTAGCTTGTAAACAATGTAGAAGTTAACTCCCACGAAATCGTCCAGATTTGATTACAAGTAGGGCATACACGAGATAGTAGACGCGCGTTGACAGCAGTTCAATGCCTTGTGTTGCAAGCTTCTAACTGATGGACTTGTAGGGTTCGCCGAAGTATCTACCGGTGTGAAATATAGGCGGAGTGGATCAGCAGTAATTAGGGTCTGCTGTTCGATTGAAAGGTAATAAGTATTCATGGTTTGGGTTTGGTCGTTGACGGCGCAGATTGCATTCATAATATTTTGTTAGTGTGTGGAGAAATGAGAAGGGCGAAATTTACGACTACAGAAGATGAACGGTAATTTCGATATCAGCTCGGCGGTTTCAGGTATATTAAACAGCTGCCGGTGTTGCAAATGATAGAGGTAGCTCTCAATTGTGATCGCAAATTGAGTTAGAAAGTTTGCAACGTACTCGATTACGATGTAACTTGCGTGTTTCAAGTATGTACAGATAGGGGACTCTATATATTACAAGTAGTAAGAGGTGTCCATTGCAAATGGTCTAGAAAAAACCGTGTCATTATGGGGTTATGATCAATCAGATTACCGCCAAGTAAGCCATTGGTGACAGAAAAATTGAACTGAGTGCAATCAATTATTTTGCAGTAGGCCTGGTGCCTGCCAGGAGGGATCTCAATGGGATTGTTTTTTTCTAAACTAATACAATAAAGGTTTTCACGATCCTGTTATATACATAGTGTATTTCACCGATTTGGTCGATGCCGGAGCTAGACCAATTGTAAATCGTCGTGGCTCACTATATGAAAAGGTTGTTGGCAACATGTAAGAGTCGGCAACATGTACGAGCACTGAGTTGTGATAGTGTTGTAATCATTAGTCTTACCTCAGGAATAATTAATTGATTACAATACACACGAGTTCAACACATTTTAAAAATTGTACACTCGTACTTCTTCGTTGAGAGAAGCCTGCGGAGAATTCTATATTTATTTACTTATGACTTGACAATTGACCTGTACACAATGCCGATACGATCTGATTTGTGTATATTGCCGCAGAAATTGAACTGAAACAGAAACCATATCTTGATTGGTGCTTAATGCTATGAAATCTCAAATCTCAGAATCTGAAGCCTGAAGGTCACAGTTCACTGAATTAAGTGAATTCAGTGAGACACTATTATTTTTAGAGTCTATGTAATCACTAATCAGTATTGTCATATCCGGGTGCTACATATGTAAATACAGTACTCATACGGTATTTTAGTTTTTACATATTCTATTTTATTTTTTAAAATTTTATAGAAGGGCGAACCGTCGCCTGGACTCTGGAGTCCTGAACAGACGGTAAAAACAACAACAACACAAATGCATAAAATATATATACAATTAAAATGAAGGACAAATAAAAAACAATGTTGTACTCTATGAATTGTTTTATTTTAATTCATACATTGAGTAGTTCTGTGGTTGGCTACTCTCTCTCTCTCTCTCGTGCGGTATGTAACAGTAGTTAGTGAGAGTGGGACTCACAGTCTCACACCGACACTGTCACATTCACAGGCCACAGTCCACACTCACAGCCCTCAGCGTCTCAGGCACTTAGCGCCCCAGCCCTGAAGTTTCTACTTATCTGTTTTGAGTTTTCATGCATGAAGCATCGTGGCCTAGAGCCGGGCCCCAGGCCCAGGGCCCCAGGGGCTTTCTGGCCCTGACTAAACTAATCAATATAATATTCGTACATACCTACCTGCTGGGGGCCTGGGGCCTGGGGGCCTGGGGCCTGGGGGGCCTGGGGCCACCTTTGGGCAGGCTGGCAGACTGACCCTCGTCGCTGAGAATCTCAAAATTGAATTTTACGTGACGATTTGGTTGGTACTGGTGGCATATTTTACCGGTGTTTTCAATTTTGCTTTACAGTTTTAGGGTTTTTATAAAAAGTTAGCGAATTTTATATATACTCCTTGAGTTTGATACTCGCTAGCCCCATGCCGCCAGCGAACAGTTGTCGCACATTTAAAAAATAGATTCCAACAAGGTTACACGGCGCTATCAACAGGATCATTGATATTGTGACTGCTGAGAACGCTGTCGCGACAAGTCGTTTAAAAAAAGTTTTAATATGTCTTTCTGGTAAAAGACCCAGAGGGGAGTAGATACACCTAAAAATTTATCGGAGGGAGACCGTCGTCACATATCTTTTCCGGCGACTGTGTTTTTTACCAGGCGGGAGTAATACGTCCTTTGGTATATTATTACATTGTGTAATCTTTTAGCGCCTTTCCGGGTGTTATGACATACCGTACCATAGCCTGGCGCACTGGTTCACTCTTCGTTTCCGAGGTAATTTACACCGTCTCTCTCCTTTTTTTGGTGCCACGGCAACGCGAGTTGCACTGCCTCATTTCTTGAAGTAATGAGGTGGTGCCACGGCAACGCAAAATGCTCTATCTCTTTTCATAAAATATCTGCCAAGGCAACGGTTTGCATCAGTCAAGCGTACTGTAATTAATTAAACCGTTAAAAGACGTATTACTCTCATTATCTTTAATTTTGTTATGCTCCATTGACTTAGGATGCATCTGGTAGATAGTATAAGCTATAAAGGTGGTGGTACCGCATCAATCTCACATCACTTATTTTTAAGCTGACACTTTATACCTTAGTAGACATAACTTGACCAAAACTGACACTCCATACCAGTGTATATCTATCTTAGTAGATAACTGTGTTGTCCTTGATACTCACAAAGTAGTTCCACAATGAAAGCGAACTTCATCTTTATAGCAATTGCTCTCACCGTATTCTCCGGTTATAATGCGCAACATGCTTCCAAACTAGATAACCCTTCTCTACTTTCCCGTGCTGAGTACCCTGGTGTCGACGTATCTCGCTTTCCTAGTTATGATCCTAACAGGTGTGCCACCACCACGAGCTCCAATTTACCGAGCACAATCAGTGGCTCTGGTGTAGTATATGAACTGAGAGATGGCACATACAACAATGTTGATATTACAGTGACTAATGGTGCTGTATTAAGAGCACAAAACTATCGAGGAGTGAGATTCAGCGGTGCCGTACGTGTGAAGGTAGAGAACAATGGGGTTCTTGATGGCATCATCTTCGAGAATGCGGCACCTATTGCTATTGGGCTTGTTGAACCCAACCAGGGCAGAGTCACACGCTGCGAGTTCAATGGTTTGCATAGTCCTTCTGGTACATCTGACCGCAAGAGAGCTATCTATGGGCGTGGAGGCTATCAGATCATAGATCATAATTCCTTCTTCGATCTATGCCTTTCATCATTGACCGTGGTAGTTGATGAAGACGGACCAAGTATCACGTACAGGAACAGGTAAAAAATATGCTCATCATACATCAATATTGTGACACAGCCGTTCTTGGGCCTTATTTTTCAGATGGTTTAAAGGGAAGCTCTTTGTGTTATTCGCGATCGTTGTGATATGATATGCTCATTTTGCAACTATTGATTTTAACATCATTTATATCATAGATTCGTCAAGCAGTGCAGAGACTTTGGAACCGAAGTGTGGCGCGTGGGAGGCAGCAGCGTTTCACGCAAACAGTCATTTGCATTCGTAGACGAAAACTACTTTGAGGATCAGAATGGCGAGCACGAACTAATGAGTATCAAGGCGTCTAATGTAGTTGTGCGTCGGAACACGCTCACTAATTGCGTAGGCTCCATTACTAATCGGTATGTATTCCATCACACGAGTCTGGCAGTTGCATATACATCGAAAGTACACTTTACCAAGGACCAACTTTAAGAGGAATACATATGAAAAAGCTAATATCAGTCGAAACATGTATTGTTGTATTGCATTTTATTGTACTGCATTTTCGTGTTTAATCGAGTCTGTTCCTTTATTTATCCCATTTCTATAACCCCACCCCCCATGTGTATGCGATGTACAGATATGGAAGCTCCATCACGATCCAAGGTAATCACATTACATGCGCCATTAAGACTGAGGGCGGAATCCGATCCTTCGGTCGTGACCAGGATATCATCAACAACCTTGTGTCCAACTGTGAGGACTCAGGACAATATGGTATTGCATTAGGACTAGGTGACAACTGTTTCGGTTCACAGGGAGGGTGTGATTATGAAGTGGGTTCAAATGTGGAACTCAACGGAAACTTCCTACTATCCGGAAGTTCATTGGTGGTAGGAGATAACGGCGGTGGCAATGTTTGCCCGACCTATGCCTCTGTATTCAACAATGTGTTCACTGGGGAAAATAGACGGGGACGAAGCGACAGAGGTGAGCTCTGTGTCCTACCTACCAACAGAAACTCCAACTCATTTACGTTTATACGGCCCACCGCCCTAAACCCCGATGAAACGGGACCTTTTCAACGCACATCATCTCAGTGTGGGCCTTGTACAGGTCAGTGCCGCAACGGTCAGTGTGCTGTAAGTGGTTCAGGGTTCAGATGTACCACTTGTGATCTCGGCTATCGTTTGGCTAACAATGGACTTTCATGTGAATTAGCGAATGTATGCGACGGCCAGTGTGCCAACGGTGTATGCGTGGCCGGTGCAAGTACCCACATGTGTGTCAGGTGCGGTCCAGGCTTTGAGGTGTCTCCCGACGGACTGTCGTGTGACGAAGTTATCCCTAGAGATGATGGGAACGATTCGGACTTCGGTACGGATCCCTCCGACAACTACTATATCTGCGGCAGCCCAGATGTGCAAACAATCAGATGCTTCCAGTCAGATACGATGGGCTACCTACCAAACACTCCCTGCTGTGTAGAACAGGACAGCTGTGGCACATACGCGTCTATTCAGTGCCAGTCAGTCAGCTGCTGTGAGCGTGCGGAAAATATGGAAGTTGGACCTACTCCTTCTCCTGAGGTGCCTGATGTAACTGAGGTACCTGATATGCCTGAGGTACCTGATAGGCCTGAGGTACCTGATATGCCTGAGGTACCTGATAGGCCTGTACCTGAGGTACCTGATATGCCTGAGGTACCTGATAGGCCTGTACCTGAGGTACCTGATAGGCCTGTGGTACCTGATGTGCCTGAGGGGCCTGATATGCCTGAGGTACCTGATAGGCCTGATGTACCTGATGTGCCTGGGGTGCCTGATATGCCTATAAGAATGCCTGATGTACCGGCTGTTGGGTCACCGAGCGATGTGGATACCAGCGGGAACTACTTTACTTGCGGAAAAGAGCTCCCATACAGCAAATGCAACGGTCGCACATACACATGGGGTAGGCCGTGCTGCCGGAATTCGGGCAGATGCGGCTCATACTCAAAAATCAAGTGCACGAGCACAAAGTGCTGTCCCAATTAGAACACAGTGATCCAATAGTTAGATCGCACTCTACTACGACATGCTGGACATGCTCGTGTAGAAGTGTACGGAAGAATTTCGTTTCCGTATGTCAGGTCCATATAGGAGACCATAGAGCGAAGCTCACAAATTACAAGGCCAGCAATATTTCCTGTGTCATAGTCGTGCCGTAGACATCCTTTGCTTTGTAAGCAACAACAAACTCACGGTCGAGACACAGAAGTCCTAGCCAACTCTGAAAAGGAGCCATGGAACAAATGGTCCCCTCTTTTAAAAAAATAAATAAATAGAAGTAATCCTGATCGAAGTGATGAAATCGGATCCAACCGTCCTCTACACTAAAACGTTGTTATCATTGTGCGCATAAGAATACCTGCATATTTATCCATTTTCCCTCATACATGATTGTCTACATTGGCGAACTGGAGTTTGAAGCACTCCTGATCGAAGTGATGAAACCGGTTGCAGCCGTCCTCTACACCACTGACTTCAACGTTATCGTTATGCGTGGAAGAAGACCTTCATATTCATCTATTTTCACTTATACATCCTGATCAAAGGGATGAAATCGGATGCAGCCGTCCTATACACCACTGGCATGAACGGTTTCAATATCAAATACACCGGCTCGCAGAAGGATCCCTTCATGTTTATCTATTTTCACTTATACATGCTTTTGTCTAAATGGCGAACTGGAAATTGAAGTAATCCTGATCGAAGTGATGAAATCGGATGCAGCCGTCCTAACATTTTCAATATCAAACAAACTGGCTCACAGTCGGACACCTTCATATTTATCTATTTTCACTATACATGCGTGTTTACATGGCGAACTGGAAATTGAAGTAATCCTGATCGAAGTGATGCAATCGAATGTAACCATCCTCTCCTCCACTCGCGAATCTGTAAGAGAAATGGACAAAACAAGGACACGAGTGAGTTCGACGATATAAGAAGATCGAAATCCAAGCATGTGTGTCACATGAAGTATGTGATGGCGTGGATACAAAACTATCGTAGCCGAGGCGACTGGTGTTGAACACAACAGTGCCCACAATGGAAAACCAGATTCAATATACTCAAACGAAGGTGGTCTCAGGAGTATTAAACGCTATCATTATCAGATATAATTCAAAACAGAATTCAATACACAAAAAGAGATTGTGGTCTCAATGGTATCAACAGACATGAATGTTATCTCATGGTAGAATATCTAAAAATTGGTGGTCTCAGCAGTAATAAATGTTATCCTCATGGTAGATTATCGGATACTATCTAAGCTTACAAAATCATTGACCAAAACTACGCTGCAGCGCAACGCAAATGACTAATAACAGAAACGGACGCAAGGTATGCTGAATAAGGACAACGACAAAACCTACAAGTAAACAAAGAATGAATACAATATATAAAAAACCAATGTAACTCATGCAGTGCATAAGCGTACACAGTCGCGTGTAATTGACCCGTACATATCAATAGTGGTGTGAATCAATGAAGTCAATGGACATACCCAGTTCCGTCAGGGTGGAATTGTACTGTGTTAATAGGACCGAAATGGCCCTTGACGCGACCAATCTCCTCTTCGAAGATCTCGTGGAAGAATCGCACCTCGAATTTACCTGCCCTAGTGCTCGTGGTTGTGACATCTCTGCGAAAGAACAACGATAATACGATAGAGGGATGATTAGCACCAAACTTTATTTGGATATGTACGAAGATGGACGCCAGTTCACATACAATTGTATATACACACGGTATATGGATACATGGGTACGGGTATATGGTTCAAGAAATCACGTCGACTCTGCCAGAAAATACAGAACAATTGGTCTCAGCAGTAATAAATGATATCCTCATGGTAGATTATCGGATACTATCTAAGCTTACAGAAAATCATTGACCATAACAAAACAGGCTTCAATTTTTTTTAAACAATACGAGCGAGGACGGTCTTACTTGACTGGACATCACCACTCAACAACGCATATTTCAGATCAATGCGAAGCTTACCTGGCATCTTGACCTCCTCCTAGTAGTACATGATCACGGATCGGACTTATTGACGCTGAGTTTACTGGTCGGTCGGTCTTATAAGTCTGTAGAGTATATTAATAAGTGTGGGATGCAATGAGAATGGATTGTAGACGACGATATAAGTTACAAACACACAACTAATACACTCGACACTGAGAAATCCGTTACACCATTTGCAAATCAACTAGAAAATGCATACAGCGCGGAGGTGGATATGCAGCAGCTTTACCGCTACACACGAGACGAGAGCGCGAGCTCAGAGAACACTTCATCCGCATAATTTCCTCGGAAGAACGAAAGTTAATAAATGATTTTTTCTCATCACTGTCGCGCCCCACCACATGCAGAAGCAACACTGGTGAAAAAGCAGCTAAGGTATAACCCAGAAGCGAATCAAAAATTTCCTGACTACAAAACAGCATATCTCTCTACCACCAATATACGATAGAGACAAAAGCACATGCGCTTAGAACACAGATATCCGTTTCTTATCGCATGATACGATTACCTTTAGGACTTCAAACGTTTTTGGGTCGAGAAGTTTGGAGTTGTGGTCCTTTGATGCGGTGATGAGACATGATCGGTTGGGTGACATCTGGATGTCGTTGACTTGGGCGTCGTGTACGGCGACGATGGTAGTGGGTTCCCACGTCTTGATATCCCAAAGCTATAAACAGGGAAGAAATAAAATATAATTAGCGAGCTACAAATAGAATGAATTCACGAGCAGTAATTTGAAACGGTTAAACTATGGTGCGAATCAGAGTAACAAATTGGCACAAGCATCACCACGAGAGCAAAACGCTGAGAATAGATGGCTGATGAATACAAAGCCGAAACACCGAGATGCACACAACGCAGAACATGACACAATTGTAAAGGTTTGTAGATTGTGGTCTAGTGTGAATAAATAAACGAATAGAGCGCGAGCTCAGAATAATAACATCCGCACAATTTCCTCGGAAGAACGAAAGTTAATGATTTTACATTTTCTCATCATAGTCGCGCTCGATGTCATGGTGCGGCAGAGGCTACCAGTTATGCAAAAATCGAGAGTCGGAGCTGTATCACGGACATCACGGACTTAAGACAAAAAAAAGATAACACAAAACTTAACTTGTGATAAATATGCACGCAATAAGCTATCTCGTACACACATAATACTAGTGATTCCTTAGATTCGAGGGCATCTACATACCTTCATTTCTCCGTTCTCGTGGCCGGTGATGTATGTATCGTCG
The DNA here is from genome assembly GCF_001186125.1 of Sphaeroforma arctica JP610. NCBI lineage: Eukaryota > Ichthyosporea > Ichthyophonida > Sphaeroforma > Sphaeroforma arctica. The sequence continues at coordinate 102,159 of NW_014040533.1, forward strand.
TATGGGCCCCATTCGGCTGTTGTAACCTGCAATGGAAATTGAAAGTACAGCAGTTAAGTATCGGAAAACACAACTTGAGGTGAAATAAAGAAAATAGCTTTACATAGAAAGAAGGTGCAACACACATGGACATACTCACAAGCTCTATATATATATATAAAGTGATTTGCCTACTCATCACATAATTTGAAAAATAGACGCCAGAACCACGCGTATACTCACAAACACAGCATTCATGCACAAATATCAGCGACTGAATGTATAAGTTGTTGTTACTGCGCTTCCGTGAGTTTGAGCGGAAGCGAAGTAGACATTGAAACAACTCCCTCGATATACGGGCCGTACGAATATCCCACCTCACAGGTTAGAGGCACGATCCAAAAAACGATCCGATAAAAACACGAAGACCCTATATGCGCCATTGCTACAAGAAACACCAGGAGTAATTGTTGCAGTATTCTGTTTGTGGCCAGACCATCCATAGAGGTGTGTATGGTACATGTAACTTCACACTGATACATAAAGCGCTGACGCACGAGCTACACACCTTAGAGTCGTTGAGTTCAACGACCGTGTGCGGCTTGTTGTTCTTCATTTGACTCGAATCGTTGAGATCGAATAATCTGATCTCGCACGGGAAACCCATACGTTGATCTGTGGTGACAGCTAACTGGTTAAAAGCCTCGTTGAAGCGTACTGTTCGTACGGCGGTCTCGGTGCCTAGCTTGTGAAGTTCGGTACCAGTTTCACAGTCCCATACACGCGCCGTGTTATCGGCTGCACCAGTGACCACATGCGTCGAGTCCTGTGTGGCAATGGGTTCATATAAATATATGAGCACACTATTCGCGAGACGACGGGGTGTGCATTCGTATACACCATACACAGGTGTATCTGCTATTGATGTTGTGTAATGCTTATATGTACACCGCTGGCACGTATCTCATGAACCAGTACATTATTTTCTTACTGTATGCAACAGTTTGTGCTTTACAAGTGCTTACACTGCATTTGTAAAATACAATACGGAAACCGCTGGACGAGTCAGATTTCAAATACAATCAGCTATTGTCTATATACACTTCTCCGCACCGTCGAGGGCCTAACCACGACTACGACAGGGATAACTTATTTAGATCATGTTCTACTTGGCATCTTCCTCGCACGGATATGTCTAGTGCAAGTATAATCAACATTTATGACGGTTTGGCGAGATAATTCAGTAAAATGTCCAAAACGCACAAGAATATATGCAATTTCATTCCGATGGCAGTGACGCAGTAGAATATGGCCCAGAATACATCATTTGCGTCTGTGTAATACTATATATAGCAGCTCAAAGTATCTAGTTTCTAGAAACGATATTAGACTACACCTTCATACATTGTTCCGTACGGATAATAAATACTAGTAATATTGCGTGTAAGAGTATTACGATCATAAAAACCATTGAAGCACATGAAAGAAGCTCTTACTTCATACGGTTACAAAAGTGAAGAAGTTCTTTCACTCTCGATATTCTTGCTTGGCATACATACATGTCAACCGACATATCTCTGTTTGACAACTAGTATGTGTGTGTGGGATGTTTAACGAAATCGAAACTGCATCTACAGTGAAAAATGGTGGTACATATATGGCATCTCAGTTAGTCATGTAATCTGAGCGCGCACAACAACTGCGTTTACATATATCATTGCAGCAGTAAGTGTGTTTGTCGGTAGTACGGTGAATGTAAAGAAGCAACACAATTAAATGTCGACTATGTAAATTTGATTTTGCGTATAGTATACGGTTTATGAACAAAAATCATTCGTATGCAGATTAACGATTGTATAATTTGTAGCGCACTACATATCAAACTGTGAACACATTCTATGTCTAGTAAAGCACGCACGCACATACATGTTGTTCTCCTACTCACCCAGTTGACATCGATAGACCAGCAAGCACCTTTGTGTCCTTTATATGTACCCAAACGTTCACCATTGTGACTGAACCAGACGGTAGGTTTGGTATCCTTGGCGACGGAAAACAACAGATCGCCCGAGCGATTGTATCTAATCTGAGTCAGGGAACGCTCGTGCCCGTAGCACATTATAGGTTTCATAGTGTTTTTATATGTGTACTCACGCGTATGCGTGTGTGTGTTTATGATGCAATTTAATGCTTCGTATGTACAGGTCAGGTTGTGGTATATGCCTGTGAATAGGCTTTTTGGGTCAAAACGAAGAGGTAAGCGTGTGTGTACATCTCTTTGCGCGCATTTTGTTCAGTTGTTTGTTTCACAATCATCCACACGTGTCGTTCACTCAAAGAAAATGTACCGACACAACCAAAGTACGTTTAAGGACTCGATTCTATGGAGCTACCGACCATACCTGCAAGTCCGGCTTATTTTTAAAACAGTATATTATAAACGTACAATTATAAAAATAAAGCCTTCACATTGGTGAAGTTTCCTTAGTACTAATTGAAATAGCCTAAGAATAGTTCTATTTATAAATCTTAAAATTAGAAGTGTCAGTTCACTGAAGCGTCTGTCGACGAGTGTTTAGTAGCGAGAAAATGCGATGCCCCTAGACACTGACAGCATACTGAGTAATTAACGACGTTTTTTTAAACAGAGAATGTCGTAAAAATCGAACTGCCCAGAAGATGACCAGAATTAACGACAAATGTAAGTACCAAGAATTGATGTAAATTGAAGGATCTCTGGAATTCGCATTCCGCTACTGGTGAGTGTTCGTGTTTCACTGTTTTCTCTTTTCACACACAACAACAAAGATTCTGAAATAGACAAACAACTACTATAAAAATATACAATTTAAAAAGGTATATGTGTCGATCACAGCACCTATCGTACTTCAGTCCGTGACAAACTACACAGAAGCATCATCATAAAAGGTACGCAGAAGGAACTTGACTACTCATATCCCTTTCTAATGTCCATCTAACGCTAAAATAATATATTCATGGTATAAGTAACTGAGGAGCTGCATTCGAGACGAGTCGTATGGTTCAATCGTTACACTGGGGGTTAGCGAAAATACATAAATATTTACCATAATTGATGATGTTAGAGAACAGACAAAAAGGACACGAATATTTAACAGCTGAAAAAATATGTTTGTGTCCACCTAGGTGTTCAGTGTGCATTTATATATATAGTTATACGCATGCTTGTTTACATACATATATATGAGTGTATGCATACATAGATATACACAAAACAATCGCTCATGCTAACACACAAACACACACACACTTACACACACACACACACACACACACACACACACACACACACACACAC